>NC_053025.1:367567083-367593894 GCF_003073215.2 Triticum urartu | reverse complement strand
AAACTGCTTCGGTATCACCGAGTTTGAAAATCGGTAGATCCGAGATGATTTCAGTGGGAAACTAAAACTAAGTTTTTGGATCATTCTTTTTGCAAAAATCTCTGCATTTTGTGATGCTCATCCACTCTATCTCCTCTATAATCTATTCACAGGGTCAGCAGTCAGTTTGCATCATGTCAGACCAGAGTGACAGCCAAAACTTGTCAGAGCAGCAAGTGTAGTTGAGTGAGGGCACTAGCCCCTCAAGTTCCACAGATGATGGCAGCAGGAGCACACCCAGCAACCTGCCTAAAGCTGCCACTAGATAAAGGAAGAAGAGAACCTCAGATTCTGAAGATGAGGACTATGTGGCAGAGGAAGAGGCCACTTCCAAGAGAGTTGAGCCAGCTCAAGGCTCAAAGCCAGGCCTGAAAAATCAAAAGGCCAGCAGGCAGGCAGCCCATGTCAAAGGCTAGAGCCTCAACTGAGAAGCCCACTTCCCAAGAGCCAGCTGCAGCTGAGGGCAAGAAAAGGAAAGAAAGAGTGAAGAAGACTGTGGCTAGAGTGCTTGGGAAGGCCTCCATCATGGTAGAAGAGGATGAGGAAGAAGAGGCAGCTGCACCAGCGCCCAAGGCAGCCAAACTTATGGGAGATGCCATAAGGTCAGGGGGAGCTGCATCCAAGCCCAAGGAAGCACCTAAGGCTGCATCTAAGCCTAAGATTGCACCAAAGAGAAACACAAGAAGCATACCAGCCACTGAGAAGAACAAGGCCCCAGTGCCTGAGACTGTTGCTGAGGATGAGGAAGAGAATGTCCTTCGGAAGCTCAAGCCCAAGATCCCAGACCACAACGATGCTCATCCTATGGCTGAGGATATGAAGCTCAGAAGAGACTCAGGGCTCAGGAAATGGAGAGAAGCAGATCCATACGCTTCTAGGAGAAGGACTGCAGTGGACTACAGGTTTCATACCAAGGAGCAGCAGGATTTCTATGAGACAGTGCTACTTGACAAGAAGCCAATTGTATGTGACATGAGATGGGTCGACTGGACCTATATCAAGGACAATGAAGAGTACTACCCAGGAGTTCAGGACAGCTTCAGAGCGTGTGGAGTAGAGGACTTTGTTGGGCAGAAGCTCACAAAGTGGAACGAGGAACTTATCATGCAGTTCTACTCCACAGCTCACTTTTATCCGGATGGCAGGATCACATGGATGTCAGAAGGTACAAGGTACCACTCTACTGTTGAGGAATGGGCGAAGCTAATCAATGCCCCAGAGGAGCAAGCAGATGACTTGGATATCTATGCCAAGAAGAAGATGGACCATAACTCCATGTCCAACATGTACAAGGAGATTCCAAATGAAGCACTCGACACATTCAAGTTTGGCTCAGTGCATTATCTGCTATCAGGATTGCCTACGATCAACTGGATCCTTAGGCACACCCTTCTGCCCAAGTCTGGAGATCACAAGATGATCAGAGGTCACGCGATCAATTTGCTTCATGTTTTTGACGTGCCTCAAAAATTCAAAGTCATGAGCCTCATAGTGGAAATGATCAAAAGGACTGCGGCAGATCAGAAGAGGAGCTGTGGATATGCCCCTCAGATTCAGGAGCTCATCAACTCCAAGATGGGCACGGGCGTATATTTGTTGGATAAGGAACACCTGCCCATCCGTCCAGATTTCGAGGACAATGAAGTTGTTATGACTGAGAACGAGCCATCATCTGCCCAAGCATTTGCAAAGAAGGAGAAGGCGAAGAAGGAAAAAGCTGCCAGGATGCCTACTCAACGGAGGCATCTGATTACTTCTTGAAGACCAAACAAGAGCAGCTTGGTTACTTGATTGCATCCACGCTGAGAATTGAGCAAAGTCTGGCCAACCTCACTAAGAATCAGCAGAGCCTAGAGAGGATCATGGAACAGAAGTTCTATGACTTGGATGTCAAAGTAACGGAAGTTCAGTCTGCAGTGGAGCAGCTCCAGGAGGACATGAATGAGAGGAGAGGCAGGACCACGACTCATGCTTTTTCTAGAGTGCCACGAGGCCCGAGGTCGTCTGCCGTGCCAGTTGCTGACACCAGAGCCACTACTTCAGCACCAGCTACAGCCTCAGCTCCAGCATCTACTTCAGCTCCAACTCCAGCGACTACTTCAACATCTACAGAAGCCTTCGTCCTTGGAGTGATCCGGACTCCACCACCACCCTGAAGATCAAGCCTGAGCGTCGATCTAGTGCTATGCATTTTCTAGGAACTTTTTGGTACTTGTTGCCAAAGGGGGAGAAGATGTATAGATCATAGCCTTCGAGAGGAGAGAGTGTTGCTTTTCTCTTGCTTTATTTGGTGGTTTTTCGAACCTTTTCTGCTTTTGAGTGCTTGATACTACGTCATTAATTTGTGAGACATCGATGATCATGTGTTGATCATAAGCTACACTTAATGTTTGCTTAATGCTTGCTAAATATTATCATTCAATCTAATCATTTGTGATCATTCACCTATTCTTGGTGATGAGTGCATGTAATTTCAATTCTTATCATTTTGAAGCGCTCCACCAAGATGTATGTGAACACGGAAGAGTAACCCATGACTCTAACTCTTTGTGCATTTGTAGTCCAAAGCAAATTTTAAATATGCACAAATTTAGGGGGAGCTCTTACTTATCACATACTTCTCAAAGCGACGATATATTTCATGCTTATTATCATTTGTCGAAGCTTTGATCTATATGTTGTCATCAATTACCAAAAAGGGGGAGATTGAAAGTGCAACTATCCCTAGGTGGTTTTGGTAATTCATAACAACATATAGCTCATTGAGCTAATGCTATTCCAAGGTGATTATTCCAGGAAAGCTCAATGATTGGCATGGCATGGATGTGAAAGTGGAACCCTCAAAATGCTAAGGACAAAGGATTGGCTCAAGCTCAAAAGCTCAAGACTCTTCATTTTATATTTTAGTGATCCAAGATCACATTGAGTCCATAGGAAAAGCCAATACTATTAAGGAGGGATGAGGTGTTGCTTAATGACCCTCTTGCTTCATGTGCTTTGATATGCTCCAAAACCTGTTGGAAATATGCCCTAGAGGCAATAATAAATTGATTATTATTATATTTCCTTGTTCATGATAATCGTTTATTATCCATGCTATAATTGTATTGATAGGAAACTCAGATACATGTGTGGATACATAGACAACACCATGTCCCTAGTAAGCCTCTAGTTGACTAGCTCGTTGATCAATAGATGGTTACGGTTTCCTGACCATGGACATTGGATGTCGTTGATAACGGGATCACATCATTAGGAGAATGATGTGATGGACAAGACCCAATCCTAAGCATAGCACTAGATCGTGTAGTTCGTATGCTATAGCTTTTCTAATGTCAAGTATCATTTCCTTAGACCATGAGATTGTGCAACTCCCGGATACCGTAGGAAGTGCTTTGGGTGTACCAAACGTCACAACGTAACTGGGTGACTATAAAGGTGCATTACAGGTATCTCCGAAAGTGTCTGTTGGGTTGGCACGAATCGAGACTGGGATTTGTCACTCCGTGTAAACGGAGAGGTATCTCTGGGCCCACTCGGTAGGACATCATCATAATGTGCACAATGTGATCAAGGAGTTGATCACGGGATGATGTGTTACGGAACGAGTAAAGAGACTTGCCGGTAACGAGATTGAACAAGGTATGGATACCGACGATCGAATCTCGGGCAAGTACAATACCGCTAGACAAAGGGAATTGTATACGGGATTGATTAAGTCCTTGACATCGTGGTTCATCCGATGAGATCATCGTGGAACATGTGGGAGCCAACATGGGTATCCAGATCCCGCTGTTGGTTATTGACCAGAGAACGTCTCGGTCATGTCTGCATGTCTCCCGAACCCGTAGGGTCTACACACTTAAGGTTCGATGACGCTAGGGTTATAAAGGAAGCTTGTATGTGGTTACCGAATGTTGTTCGGAGTCCCGGATGAGATCCCGGACGTCACGAGGAGTTCCGGAATGGTCCGGAGGTAAAGATTTATATATAGGAAGTCCTATTTCAGCCATCGGGACAAGTTTCGGGTTCATCGGTATTGTACCGGGACCACCGGAAGGGTCCCGGGGGCCCACCGGGTGGGGCCACCTATCCCGGAGGGTCCCATGGGCTGAAGTGGGAAGGGATCCAGCCCAAAGTGGGCTGGGGCGCCACTTCCCTTATGGCCCATGCGCCTAGGGTGAAGGGGGAACCCTAAGGAAGAGTCCCAAGGAGGGAAGGCACCTCCTAGGTGCCTTGGGGGGGAGGGAAACCTCCCCTGGCCGCCGCCCCCTAGGAGATTGGATCTCCTAGGGCTGGCGCACCCCCCCCTTGGGCTCCCTATATATAGTGAGGGTAGGAGGGCCTCTTGAGACACCCCTTATGCCTTTGGTGCAGCCCCTCCCTCTCTCCCAAGTTCTTCTCCTCTCCCGTGGTGCTTGGCGAAGCCCTGCAGGATTGCCACGCTCCTCTCACCACACCACGCCGTTGTGCTGCTGCTGGATGGAGTCTTCCTCAACCTCTCCCTCTCTCCTTGCTGGATCAAGGCTGGGAGACGTCACCGGGCTGTACGTGTGTTGAACGCGGAGGTGCCGTGCGTTCGGCACTTGATCATCGGTGATTTGAATCACGACGAGTACGACTCCATCAACCCCGTTCACTTGAACGCTTCCGCTTAGCGATCTACAAGGGTATGTAGATGCACTCTCCTTCCCCTCGTTGCTAGTCTCTCCATAGATAGATCTTGGTGACACGTAGGAAAATTTTGAATTTCTGCTACGTTCCCCAACAGTGGCATCATGAGCTAGGTCTATTGCGTAGATTCTATGCACGAGTAGAACACAAAGTAGTTGTGGGCGTTGATTTTGTTCAATATGCTTGCCGTTACTAGTCTTATCTTGATTCGGCGGCATCGTGGGATGAAGCGGCCCGGACCGACCTTACACGTACTCTTACGTGAGACTGGTTCCACCGACTGACATGCACTAGATGCATAAGGTGGCTAGCGGGTGTCTGTCTCTCCCACTTTAGTCGGATCGGATTCGATGAAAAGGGTCCTTATGAAGGGTAAATAGCAATTGGCATATCACGTTGTGGTCTTTGCGTAGGTAAGAAACGTTCTTGCTAGAAACCCATAGCAGCCACGTAAAACATGCAAACAACAATTAGAGGACGTCTAACTTGTTTTTGCAGGGTATGCTATGTGATGTGATATGGCCAAAAGGATGTGATGAATGATATATGTGATGTATGAGATTGATCATGTTCTTGTAATAGGAATCACGACTTGCATGTCGATGAGTATGACAACCGGCAGGAGCCATAGGAGTTGTCTTTATTTATTTATGACCTGCGTGTCAACATTAAACGTCATGTAATTACTTTACTTTATTGCTAACCGTTAGCTGTAGTAGTAGAAGTAATAGATGACGTGACAACTTCATGGAAGACACGATGATGGAGATCATGATGATGGAGATCATGGTGTCATGCCGGTGACAAGATGATCATGGAGCCCCAAGATGGAGATCAAAGGAGCTATATGATATTGGCCATATCATGTCACTATTTGATTGCATGTGATGTTTATCATGTTAATACATCTTATTTGCTTAGAACGACGGTAGTAAATAAGATGATCCCTCATTAAAATTTCAAGAAGTGTTCTCCCCTAACTGTGCACCGTTGCTACAGTTCGTCGTTTCTAAGCACGCCGTGATGATCGGGTGTGATGGATCCTTACGTTCACATACAACGGGTGTAAGACAGTTTTACACATGCAAAACACTTAGGGTTAACTTGACGAGCCTAGCATGTACAGACATGGCCTCGGAACACAAAAGACCGAAAGGTCGAGCATGAGTCGTATAGAAGATACGATCAACATGAAGATCTTCACCGACGTTGACTAGTCCGTCTCACGTGATGATCGGACACGGCCTAGTTGACTCGGATCATGTAATCACTTAGATGACTAGAGGGATGTCTATCTGAGTGGGAGTTCATAAGATGAACTTAATTATCCTGAACATAGTCAAAAGGATTTTGCAAATTATGTCATAGCTCGCGCTTAGTTCTACTGTTTAGATATGTTCCTAGAGAAAAATTAGTTGAAAGTTGATAGTAGCAATTGTGCGGACTAGGTTCGTAAACTGAGGATTGTCCTCATTGCTTCATAGAAGGCTTATGTCCTTAATGCACCGCTTAGTGTGCTGAACCTCGAACGTCGTCTATGGATGTTGCGAACATCTGACATACACATTTTGATAACTACGTGATACTTCAGTTAAACGGTTTAGAATTGAGGCACCGAAGACGTTTTGAAACATCGCGAAACATATGAGATGTTTTGAGGGCTGAAATTGGCATTTCAGGCTCGTGCCCACGTCAAGAGGTATAAGACCTCCGACGATTTTCTTAGCCTGCAAACTAAGGGAGAAAAGCTCAATTGTTGAGCTTGTGCTCAGATTGTCTGAGTACAACAATGCTTGAATCAAGTGGGAGTTAATCTTCCAGATGAGATAGTGATGTTTCTCCGAAGTCATTACCACCAAGCTGCTAGAGCTTCGTGATGAACTATAATATATCAGGGACATATATGATGATCCTTGAGATGTTCGCGATGTTTGACACCACGAAAGTAGAAATCAAGAAGGAGCATCAATTGTTGATGGTTAGTGAAACCACTAGTTTCAAGAAGGGCAAGGGCAAGAAGGGATACTTCATGAAACGGCAATTCAGCTGCTGCTCTAGTGAAGAAACCCAAGGTTGAACCCAAACCCGAGACTAGTGCTTCTGTAATAAGGGGAACAGCCACTGGAGCAGAATTACCCTAGATACTTGGTAGATGAGAAGGCTGGCAAGGTCGATAGAAGTATATTGGATATACATTGTGTTGATGTGTACTTTACTAGTACTCCTAGTAGCACCAGGGTATTAGATACCGGTTCGGTTGCTAAGTGTTAGTAACTCGAAATAAAAGCTACGGAATAAACGGAGACTAGCTAAAGGTGAGCTGACGATATGTGTTGGAAGTGTTTCCAAAGTTGATATGATCAAGCATCGCACGCTCCCTCTACCATCGAGATTGGTGTTTGTGTTGAGCATAGACATGATTGGATTATGTCTATCGCAATACGGTTATTCATTTAAGGAGAATAATGGTTACTCTGTTTATTTGAATAATACCTTCAATGGTCTTACACCTAAAATGAATGGTTTATTGAATCTCGATCGTAGTGATACACATGTTCATGCCAAAAGATAGTAATGATAGTACCACCTACTTGTGGCACAGCCACGTAAGTCATATCGGTATAAAACGCATGAAGAAGCTCCATGTTGATGGATCTTTGGACTCACTCATTTTTGAAAAGTTTGAGACATGCGAACCATGTCTATTGGTGTGTATGCATGAAGAAACTCCATGCAAATGGACCGTTTGGACTCACTTGATTTTGAATCACTTGAGGCATGCAAATCATACCACATGGGCAAGATGACTGAAAGCCTCGGTTTCAGTAAAATGGAACTAGAAAGCAAATTGTTGGAAGTAATACATTTTGATGTGTGCAGTCCAATGAGTGCTGAGGCATGTAGTGGATATCGTTATGTTCTTTCTTCACAGATGATTTGAGTAGATGTTGAGTACATTTACTTGATGAATCACGAGTCTGAATTATTGAAAGGTTCAAGTAATTTCAGTGTGAAGTTGAAAGATCGTCGTGACAAGAGGATAAAAGATCTATGATATGATCATAGAGATGAATATCTGAATTACGAGTTTGGCACAGAATTAAGACATTGTGGAAATTGTTTCACAACTAATACAGCCTGGAACACCATAGTGTGATGGTGTGTCCGAACATCATAACTGCACCCTATTGGATATGATGCATACCATGATGTCTCTTATCGAATTACCACAATAGTTTATGGGTTAGGCATTAGAGACAACCACATTCACTTTAAATAGGGCACCACGTAATTCCGATGAGATGACACCGTATGAACTATGGTTTAGAGAAACCTAAGCTGTCATTTCTTAAAAGTTTGGGACTGCGACGCTTATGTGAAAAAGTTTCAGGCTGATAAGCTCGAACCTAAAGCGGATAAATGCATCTTCATAGGACACCCGAAACAGTTGGGTATACCTCCTGTCTCAGATTCGAAAGCAATAAGGGATTGTTTCTAGAATCAGGTCCTTTCTCGAGGAAAAGTTTCTCTCGAAAGAATTGAGTGGGAGGATGGTGGAGACTTGATGAGGTTATTGAACCGTCTCTTCAACTAGTGTGTGACAGGGCACAGGGAGTTGTTCCTGTGGCACCTACACCAATTGAAGTGGAAGCTTATGATAGTGATCATGAAACTTCAGATCAAGTCACTACCAAACCTCGTGGGATGACAAGGATGCGTACTACTTCAGAGTGGTACGTAATCCTGTCTTGGAAGTCATGTTGCTAGACAACAATGAACCTACGAGCTATGGAGAAGCAATGGTGGGCCTGGATTCCGATAAATGGCTCAAGGCCATTAAATCCGAGAGAGGATCCATGTATGAAAACAAAGTGTAGACTTTGGAAGAACTACTTGATGGTCGTAAGGCTGTTGAGTACAGATGGATTTTAAAAGGAAGACGGACAATGATGGTAAGTATCACCATTAAGAAAGCTCGACTTGTCGTTAAGATGTTTTCCGACAAGTTCAAGGAGTTGACTACGGTGAGACTTTCTCACTCGTAGCGATGCTAAGAGTCTGTTGGAATTATATTAGCGATTACTGCATTATTTATGAAATCTTGCAGATAGGATGTCAAAACATTGTTTCCTCGACGATTTTCTTGAGGAAAGGTTGTATGTGATACAACCGGAAGGTTTTGTCAATCCTGAAAGATGCTAATAAGTATGCAAAGCTCCAGCAATCCTTCTAAGGACTGGAGTAAGCATCTCGGAGTTGGAATGTATGCTTTGATGAGATGATCAAAGATTTTGGGTGTATACAAAGTTTATGAGAAACTTGTATTTCCAAAGAAGTGAGTGGGAGCACTATAGAATTTCTGATGAGTATATGTTGTTGACATATTGTTGATCAGAAATGACGTAGAATTTCTGGAAAGCATATAGGGTTATTTGGAAAGTGTTTTTCAATGGAAAGCCTGGATTAAGCTACTTGAGCATTGAGCATCAAGATCTATAAGGATAGATCAAAACGCTTAATGGTACTTTCAAATGAGCACATACCTTGACATGATCTTGAAGGTGTTCAAGATGGATCAGTCAAAGAAGGAGTTCTTGCCTGAGTTGTAAGGTATGAAGTTAAGACTTAAAGCTCGACCACGGCAGAATAGAGAGAAAGGACGAAGGTCGTCCCCTATGCTTAAGACATAGGCTCTACAGTATGCTATGCTGTGTACCGCACCTGAAGTGTGCCTTGCCATGAGTCAGTCAAGGGGTACAAGAGTGATCCAAGAATGGATCACAGGACAGCGGTCAAAGTTATCCTTAGTAACTAGTGGACTAAGGAATTTTCTCGATTATGGAGGTGGTAAAAGAGTTCGTCGTAAAGGGTTACGTCGATGCAAGCTTAACACCTATCCGGATAGCTCTGAGTAGAGATACCGGATACGTATAATGGAGCAACAATTTAGAATAGCTCCAAGTAGAACAGTTATTTGGAATAGCTCCAAATAGAACGTGGTAGCTACATCTAGGAGATGACATAGAGATTTGTAAAGCACACACGGATCTGAAAGGTTCAGACCCGTTGACTAAAACCTCTCTCACAAGCAACATGATCAAACCCAGAACTCATTGAGTGTTAATCACATAGTGATGTGAACTAGATTATCTGACTCTAGTAAACTCTTGGTGTTGGTCACATGGCGATGTGACCTGTGAGTGTTAATCACATGGCGATGTGAACTAGATTATTGACTCTAGTGCAAGTGGGAGACTGTTGGAAATATGCCCTAGAGGCAATAATAAATTGGTTATTATTATATTTCCTTGTTCATGATAATCGTTTATTATCCATGCTAGAATTGTATTGATAGGAAACTCAGATACATGTGTGGATACATAGACAACACCATGTCCCTAGTAAGCCTCTAGTTGACTAGCTCGTTGATCAATAGATGGTTACGGTTTCCTGAACCATGGACATTGGATGTCGTTGATAACGGGATCACATCATTAGGAGAATGATGTGATGGACAAGACCCAATCTAAGCCTAGCACAAGAAGATGGTACAGTTCGTATGCTAAACCTTTTCTAATGTCAAGTATCATTTCCTAGACCATGAGATTGTGCAACTCCCGGAATACCGTAGGAGTGCTTTGGGTGTATCAAACGTCACAACGTAACTGGGTGACTATAAAGGTGCATTACAGGTATCTCCGAAAGTATCTGTTGGGTTGGCACGAATCAAGACTGGGATTTGTCACTCCGTGTAAGCGGAGAGGTATCTCTGGGCCCACTCGGTAGGACATCATCATATGCGCAATGTGACCAAGGAGTTGATCACGGGATGATGTGTTACGGAACGAGTAAAAGAGACTTGCCGGTAACGAGATTGAACAAGGTATCGGATACCGACGATCGAATCTCGGGCAAGTACAATACCGATAGACAAAGGGAATTGTATACGGGATTGATTAAGTCCTTGACATCGTGGTTCATCCGATGAGATCATCGTGGAACATGTGGGAGCCAACATGGGTATCCAGATCCCGCTGTTGGTTATTGACCGGAGACGTCTCGGTCATGTGCATGTCTCCCGAACCCGTAGGGTCTACACACTTAAGGTTCGGTGACGCTAGGGTTGTAAGAGATATTAGTATGCAGTAACCCGAAAGTTGTTCGGAGTCCCGGATGAGATCCCGGACATCACGAGGAGTTCCGGAATGGTCCGAGGTAAAGAATTATATATAGGAAGTGCTATTTCGGCCATCGGGACAAGTTTTGGGGTCACCGGTATTGTACCGGGACCACCGGAAAGGTCCCGGGGGTCCACCGGGTGGGGCCACCTGCCCCGGGGGGCCACATGGGCTGTAGGGGGTGTGCCATGGCCTATATGGGCCAAGGGCACCAGCCCCTAGAGGCCCATGCGCCAAGAGAAGAGAAAAAGGGAGAGTCCTAAAAGGGGAAGGCACCTCCGAGGTGCCTTGGGGAGGATGGACTCCTCCCCCCCTTGGCCGCACCCTTCCTTGGAGGAAGGGGCAAGGGCTGCGCCTCCCCCTCTCCCTTGGCCCTATATATAGTGGGGAAAAGGAGGAGCAAACACAATCTAAGGCCTGGCGCCTCCCTCTCCCTCCCGTGGCACATCTTCCTCCTCCCGCAGCGCTTAGCGAAGCCCTGTTGGAATCCCGCTACTTCCACCACGCCGTCGTGCTGCTGGATCTCCATCAACCTCTCCCTCCTCCTTGCTGGATCAAGGCATGGGAGACGTCTCCGTTCCGTACGTGTGTTGAACGCGGAGGTGTCGTCCGTTCGGCGCTAGGATCATCGGTGATTTGAATCACGACGAGTACGACTCCATCAACCCCGTTCTCTTGAACGCTTCCGCTTAGCGATCTACAAGGGTATGTAGATGCACTCTCCCTCCCCTCGTTGCTAGTCTCTCCATAGATAGATCTTGGTGATACGTAGGAAAATTTTGAATTTCTGCTACGTTCCCTAATGACCCCTACGCCTGGTCTCCACGCATACCCACGGTTCTTATATAACCGCTATGGTATTCGGACACACTCCGGACCGTCAGGTCCCGAGGTTGAAGCGAAAAGGTCGGCAACGACAAACGATCTACAATCCGGCTAGAAGGCATTACACATGTCAATTCAAAATTACATAGTCATTCTGACTGATTGTATTCCTCTTCTATACCATCTAACAGGCTGTCTAATTTACAGTCCTGCTGGGAATACTTCGCGGCCAACTCTACTTGGCCGTATACTAAGCTCACAGGGATCTCCTTCCCGTCAGGCCCCACTGGTCCGACCTCGGCCATGTGGTTTGGGTCAGACTTCGTAAAACGGGTCTTCACCATGGCCCAGGCTTCCCTAGCGCCTTGTCGGCAGGCCGATATCTTCCACAACCGGAAGCGCCGCCGAGCTCCCTTCAGCTTCTCCGCAAGCTCTCCAAGGCCCTCGGGCATGGAGTGGGCAGGCCATAAGGCTTGGGCAACACCTCGCATCGCCTGCCGAATTCGCTCGTGCAGTTGCATGAGTTCGGGAAGAAGGTCACCCGTAGAACCGGGCATCTCCTCTGCAGGACGACCTGTGAGCATACCTACAGACATTACTCTGTTAGTCGACTTCCTCGCCGAACTCTTTTTTCAAAGTTCGTTCAAGCACTTACTAAATATGCCGCGTCGAAGCCGCTGATTCTCCTTCGTGGAGTCCGACAGCTGGCCACGAACATCTTTAAGTTCGACGTCCAGCTGGTGTTGGCATCCTGAAGATCATTCTTCTCTCGCCTCACCTTTGTCAACGTACTCTCACCGGCCTTTAGCCGGCGTAAGAGTTGTTGCTTTTCCGGATCGAGTCCGGCGCCATCTGCAACATGATTTGTCAGATTTGCACCCACACCGCACAATACTAATCTTTCGAAGTGTATCTTACCTGAGGGGGTCTCTTTGGGCTCCCCTGCTGCTAGTGCGGCCTCTAGTTGGGCCTTGCACTTTTCCAGCTCCTGGGACAGTACAGTATTCTTCTCTGTAAGAACCTGCATATTAAATGATCCTTAAATCAGTTGCTCTAACTGTTTCAAGTCTCGGGGGCTACTGGTATATATATATTGACCAAAATTTTCTTACCCGTATGTCTTTTACATACTGCTCCGTGGCTCTGGCTAAACCATTTTGAGTGGCACGGAGGTACGCATCTCCCGAATTAAAGCATCTAAAGCCTCTTGGGAGAAACAAGCGTTGCATAGAACTGTCCAGCGACGCCTGTGTTTCATGGCACTCGCCACTTCAGAATTTGTGGCAGACAGCCTGTCCTCATCCTCTGTCGGAGGAGCGTCCGGTACGCGCCTTGTGCTCGCCTCCGTTTCCTGGCCAGCTGTTGGAGCCTGGCTGGTGGAAGCGCGATTGGCAACCTCTCCGGATGTAGTCTGGCGAGGTCTCTTCATTCTGAAGATAGCACGAACGTTAATATGCCCTGACAGAATAACACCAGGGAAACAGAGGATGTGCTATACCTTTGCGCCGGCATCTCAGTCCGGACTTCGTTCCTTTTTGCCCCACGGGGCCCTGCGGCCCCTCGTTGGCTAGCCACCGCAGGTTCGTCCTCCTGCCTTGGAAATCTCCCCTGCAAAACACGGTTGTCGTCAGAAACACCGGAATACGTGAGAGTGGAATCTCTCTCAAGGGAATGAGACTCCCGGTTTTCTGTCACCTGGAGGCCGGGATTAACCCTGGGTAATCAGCCGTGATGGCCTACCCAAGGTATTGTCCTTGCTTAGCTGATGGAACACCCCGTCGATAAGCTCCACCGATATGTCCGAATCCTCTTCGGAGTCCGGATCGAGGGACCGTTCTGGGTCCTCGGGTTGTGGAGGGCGGCTGTTTATATCCTCTACCACCTGTCGCAGTTCCTGCATTGAAGTCGTTAGACTACATATCTAACCGTGGGAGTACAAAACAAACAGGCAAGCGCAGTTGTTCACTTACACAACTTGGAGGATCGTACATAGTGAATCCGGCCTGCGGGTTGACGCGGAGGAATTCCTCCTTTTCTCCCTTGTAGAAAGAGGATAAGATCTTTACTAGGGCGGCAGCTGAGGCCGGCCCCTTACGACCGTAACGGGTGGCGTCATCCTCCCCGTTGAAATCCCACATGGGGTGGCCTCTATATTGAAGTGGCTGCACCCCCCGCATAATGCATGCGGCCATGACTCCAATCATGGTTAGTCCGGAATGAGCCAACAGTCTTATCCGGCCCATCAGGTAAAGGACGTCTCTGTCGCTTTCTCTCTGAGAGCTCCGCGGACGCCAGCTCAAGCGTTTCTTCAATGGAGCACTGTTGAACTCAGGGAGACCGACCCGGATAGGGTCCGGTAGCGGGACGTCATCTATGTAAAACCATTCCGAAGGCCAGTCCTCGGACGCCTTCTTTGGGGTTCCGGATAGGTATCCGGTCCCGGCGATGCGCCATACTTCGGCTCCGCCCACTTGGTATATAGACCCCTCTCGAGAACGGGGCACCAGGCAGAATAACCTCTTCCACAGCGCGAAATGAGCCTCAACGCCTAAAAATAGCTCGCAAAGGGCGACGAAACCCGCAATATGCAATACGGAGGCGGGCGTGAGATTGTGCAGCTGGAGGCCGTAGAACTCCAGAAGCCCGCGGAGAAATGGATGAATTGGAAATCCCAGTCCCCTTATTAGATAGGGGACGAGGCACACCCGCTCTCCTTTAGAAGGATTGGGGGTGCTCTCCGCTTGTTTTCCGCCATTGTAGGTGGCGAGACCGGCTCGGACCGGGACCATGTATGCCTGAGGGAGAAATCCCTTGGCCTGAAGCGACACTAACTCGCTATGCGGGATGGTGCAACTCTCCCAGTCCCCGGGTTTGGGACCGGAGGGGCGAGGGGAGGAGCTGCGACGGCTGGTCATGTTGGAATGGACCTTTGCTGGAAGCGCTCTGATGATAACTCGCGGAAAGGAGAAGATGTGGTTTGGACCTAAATCCCCATCCCGTTAAATAGGCGGCTCGTTTATACGGCTAGGGGTGTGGATGTAAAAACACCCCGGCTTTTCGCATTCGTTTGACACGTGGAAGATGGCCATTATTGGGCGTGGGAGCCGAGGAGCACTACATTACAAAAATCGGACATTATTCCTACAGGTACACAAGATTTGGAGAAGAACCCGCCTTGCAATGCCGAACAATCTGCGCGCCGGACTCGTCGTCATTGAAGCCTGGTTCGGGGGCTACTGAGGGAGTCCTGGATTAGGGGGTGTTCGGGTAGCCGGACTATACCTTCAGCCGGACTCCAGGACTATGAAGATACAAGATTGAAGACTTCGTCCCGTGTCCGGATGAGACTTTCCTTGGCGTGGAAGGCAAGCTTGGCGATGCGGATATTCAAGATCTCCTACCATTGTAACCGACTCTATGTAACCCTAACCCTATCTGGTGTCTATATAAACCGGAGGGTTGTAGTCCGTAGGCAATCAACTCCATATACAACAATCATACCATAGGCTAGCTTCTAGGGTTTAGCCTCCTTGATCTCGTGGTAGATCTACTCTTGTACTACCCATATCATCAATATTAATCAAGCAGGACGTAGGGTTTTACCTCCATCAAGAGGGCCCGAACCTGGGTAAAACATCGTGTTCCCTGCCTCCTGTTACCATCCGGCCTAGACGCACGTTCGGGACCCCCTACCCGAGATCCGCCGGTTTTGACACCGACAGGGGGAAGGGGGGAAGAGGGGAAGGAAGGGAGAGAGGGGCCGCGCCCCAAACCCCTTGTCCAATTCGGACTGGGCTTGGGAGGGGCGCGCGCCACCTCCTGGTCCTTCCCACTAAGGCCCATTAAGGCCCATTGCTTCTTCCTCGTATTCCCGTAACTCCCCGGTACCTCCGAAAAATACCCGAATCACTCGGAACCTTTCCGATGTCCGAATATAGTCGTCCAATATATCGATCTTTACGTCTCGACCATTTCGAGACTCCTCGTCATGTCCCCGATCTCATCCGGGACTCCGAACTCCTTCGGTACATCAAAACTTATAAACTCATAATATAACTATCATCGAAACCTTAAGCGTGCGGACCCTACGGGTTCGAGAACAATGTAGACATGACCGAGACATGTCTCCGGTCAATAACCAATAGCGGAACCTGGATGCTCATATTGGCTCCCACATATTCTACGAAGATCTATCGGTCAGACCGCATAACATACCGGTGTTCCCTTTGTCATCGGTATGTTACTGCCCGAGATTCGATCGTCGGTATCTAATACCTAGTTCAATCTTGTTACCGGCAAGTCTCTTTACTCGTTCCGAATACATCATCAAAACTAACTCATTAGTTGCAATGCTTGCAAGGCTTATGTGATGTGCATTACCGAGAGGGCCCAGAGATACCTCTCCGACAATCGGAGTGACAAATCCTAATCTCGAAATACGCCAACCCAACATGTACCTTTGGAGACACCTGTAGAGCTCCTTTATAATCACCCAGTTACGTTGTGACGTTTGGTAGCACACAAAGTGTTCCTCCGGCAAACGGGAGTTGCATAATCTCATAGTCATAGGAAACATGTATAAGTCATGAAGAAAGCAATAGCAACATACTAAACGATCGGGTGCTAAGCTAATGGAATGGGTCATGTCAATCACATCATTCTCCTAATGATGTGATCCCGTTAATCAAATAACAACTCTTTTGTTTATGGTTAGGAAACATAACCATCTTCGATTAACGAGCTAGTCAAGTAGAGGCATACTAGTGACACTTTGTTTGTCTATGTATTCACATGTATTATGTTTCCGGTTAATACAATTCTAGCATGAATAATAAACATTTTATTGCCTCTAGGGCATATTTCCTTCACCTTCGTGACCGCCTCTTTTGTTCCTTGGAGCAGGGTCCAAGTCTCCTGGATCACGTTCGGTGAGAAAATCACGTTCCCGAAGGTTTTATTCCGTTTGGACTCCGTTTGATATTCCGTTTCTTCGAAACACTGAAATAGGCAAAAAAACAGCAATTCTGGTGGGCCTCCGGTTAATAGGTTAGTCCCAAAAATAATATAAAAGTGGAAAATAAAGCCCAATATAGTCCAAAACAGTAGATAATATAGCATGGAGCAATAAAAAATTATAGATACGTTGGAGACGTATCAGTGCTTCAAGGACATATGCTTTCTTGCAGCTATGAGGATGATCCTCAAGTTCCGGACCAGTCCGTATAGTTGCTACCATCGTCTTTCAGCTTGGTTTTCTCTAGGAACGCGTTGAAGTTGAGGACAACATTAGCGTGGGCCATTTGATCTACAAGACATATTGTAAAGATTTTAGACTAAGTTCATGATAATTAAGTTCATCTAATCAAATTATTTAATGAACTCCCACTCAGATAGACATCCCTCTAGTCATCTAAGTGATACATGATCCGATTCAACTAGGCCGTGTCCGATCATCACGTGAGACGGACTAGTCATCATCGGTGAACATCTTCATGTTGATCGTATCTTCCATACGACTCATGTTCGACCTTTCGGTCTTCCGTGTTCCGAGGCCATGTCTGTACATGCTAGGCTCGTCAAGTCAACCTAAGTGTTTTGCGTGTGTAAATCTGGCTTACACCCGTTGTATGCGAACGTTAGAACCTATCACACCCGATCATCACGTGGTGCTTCGGAACAACGGACCTTAGCAACGGTGCACAGTTAGGGGGAACACTTTCTTGAAATTATTGCGAGGGATCATCTTATTTATGCTACCGTCGTTCTAAGCAAATAAGATGTAAAACATGATAAACATCACATGCAATCAAATAGTGACATGATATGGCCAATATCATTTTGCTCCTTTTGATCTCCATCTTCGGGGCGCCATGATCATCGTCGTCACCGGCATGACACCATGATCTCCATCATCATGATCTCCATCATCGTGTCTTCATGAAGTTGTCTCGTCAACTATTACTTCTACTACTATGGCTAACGGTTAGCGATAAAGTAAAGTAATTACATGACGTATAAGTTGACACGCAGGTCATAAATAAATTAAGACAACTCCTATGGCTCCTGCCGGTTGTCATACTCATCGACATGCAAGTCGTGATTCCTATTACAAGAACATGATCAATCTCATACATCACATACATCACATCCTTTTGGCCATATCACATCACACGGCATATGCTGCAAAAACAAGTTAGACGTCCTCTAATTGTTGTTGCAAGTTTTTACGTGGCTGCTATAGGTTTCTAGCAAGAAGTTTCTTACCTACGCCAAAACCACAACGTGATATGCCAATTTCTATTTACCCTTCATAAGGACCCTTTTCATCGAATCCGATCCGACTAAAGTGGGAGAGACAGACACCCGCTAGCCACCTTATGCAACTAGTGCATGTCAGTCGGTGGAACCAGTCTCACGTAAGCGTACGTGTAAGTACGGTCCGGGCCGCTTCATCCCACGATGTTGCCGAATCAAGATAAGACTATTAACGGAAAGTAAATTGACAATATCGACGCCCACAACTACTTTGTGTTCTACTCGTGCATAGAAACTACGCATAGACCTAGCTCATGATGCCACTGTTGAGGAACGTAGTAGAATTTTAAAATTTTCTACGCATCACCAAGATCAATCTATGGAGTCATCTAGCAACGAGGGAGAGAGGAGTGCATCTACATACCCTTGTAGATCGCACGAGCGGAAGCGTTCAAGAGAACGGGGTTGATGGAGTCGTACTCGTCGTGATCCAAATCACCGAAGATCCTAGCGCCGAACGGACGGCACCTCCGCGTTCAACACACGTACGGAGAGGACGTCTCCCGCGCCTTGATCCAGCAAGGAGTGTTGGGGAACATAGCATAAATTCAAAATTTTCCTACGTGTCACCAAGATCTATCTATGGAGTCATCTAGCAACGAGGGAGGAGTGGATCTACATACCCTTGTAGATCGCGCGCGGAAGCGTTCAAGAGAACGGGGTTGATGGAGTCGTACTCGTCGTGATCCAAATCACCGATGATCCTAGCGCCGAACGGACGGCACCTCCGCGTTCAACACACGTACGGAGCAGCGACGTCTCCTCCTTCTTGATCCAGCAAGGGGGGAGGAGAGGTTGATGGAGATCCAGCAGCACGACGGCGTGGTGGAAGTAGCGGGATTCCAACAGGGCTTCGCCAAGCGCTGCGGGAGGAGGGAGATGTGTCATGGGAGGGAGAGGGAGGCGCCAGGGCTTAGGTATGGTTGCCCTCCCTTCCCCCCACTATATATAGGGCCAAGGGAGAGGGGCGCAGCCTTGGCCCTTCCTCCAAGGAAGGGTGCGGCCAGGGAGGAGTCCTCCTCCCCAAGGCACCTAGGAGGTGCCTTCCCCTTTAGGACTCTTCCTTTCCCTTCTCTCTTTGGCGCATGGGCCTCTTGGGGCTGGTGCCCTTGGCCCATATAGGCCAAGGCGCACCCCCTACAGCCCATGTGGCCCCCCGGGGCAGGTGGCCCCACCGGTGGACCCCCGGGACCCTTCCGGTGGTCCCGGTACAATTACCGGTGACCCCGAAACTTGTCCCGATGGCCGAAATAGCACTTCCTATATATAATTCTTTACCTCCGGACCATTCTGGAACTCCTCGTGACGTCCGGGATCTCATCCGGGACTCCGAACAACTTTCGGGTTACCCATACTAATACTCCTATAACCCTAGCGTCACCGAACCTTAAGTGTGTAGACCCTACGGGTTCGGGAGACATGCAGACATGACCGAGAATGATCTCTCCGGTCAATAACCAACAGCGGGATCTGGATACCCATGTTGGCTCCCACATGTTCCACGATGATCTCATCGGATGAACCACGATGTCAAGGACTTAATCAATCCCGTATGCAATTCCCTTTGTCTATCGGTACGATACTTGCCCGAGATTCGATCGTCGGTATCCCGATACCTTGTTCAATCTCGTTACCGGCAAGTCTCTTTACTCGTTCCGTAACACATCATCCCGTGATCAACTCCTTGATCACATTGTGCACATTATGATGATGTCCTACCGAGTGGGCCCAGAGATACCTCTCCGTTTACACGGAGTGACAAATCCCAGTCTCGATTCGTGCCAACCCAACAGACACTTTTCGGAGATACCTGTAGTGTACCTTTATAGCCACCCAGTTACGTTGTGACGTTTGGCACACCCAAAGCACTCCTACGGTATCCGGGAGTTGCACAATCTCATGGTCTAAGGAAATGATACTTGACATTAGAAAAGCTTTAGCATACGAACTACATGATCTTGTGCTAGGCTTAGGATTGGGTCTTTGTCCATCACATCATTCTCCTAATGATGTGATCCCGTTATCAATGACATCCAATGTCCATGGTCAGGAAACCGTAACCATCTATTGATCAACGAGCTAGTCAACTAGAGGCTTACTAGGGACATGGTGTTGTCTATGTATCCACACATGTATCTGAGTTTCCTATCAATACAATTCTAGCATGGATAATAAACGATTATCATGAACAAGGAAATATAATAATAACTAATTTATTATTGCCTCTAGGGCATATTTCCAACAGTCTCCCACTTGCACTAGAGTCAATAATCCAGTTCACATCGATATGTGATTAACACTCAAGGTCACATCCCCATGTGACTAACACCCAAAGAGTTTACTAGAGTCAATAATCTAGTTCACATTACCATGTGATTAACACTCGATGAGTTCTGGGTTTGAACATGTTATGCTTGTGAGAGATGTTATAGTCAACGGGTCTGAATCTTTCAGATCCGTATGTACTTCGCAAATCTCTATGTCATCTTGTAGATGCAGCTACTACGCTATATTTGGAGCCATTTCAAATAACTGTTCTACTTGGAGCTATTCTAAATTGTTGCTCCATTATACGTATCCGGTATCTCTACTCAGAGCTATCCGGATAGGTGTTAAGCTTGCATCGACGTAACTCTTTACGTCGAACTCTTTATCACCTCCATAACCGAGAAACATATCCTTATTCCTCTAAGGATAATTTAGACCGCTATCTGGTGATCTACTCCTAGATTACCTTTGTACCCTCTTGCCAGATATGTGGCAAGGCACACATCAGGTGCGGTACTCAGCATGGCATACCGTATAGAGCCTATGACAAAAGCATAGGGGACGACATTCGTCCTTTCTCTTTCTTCTGCCGTGGTCGAGCTTTAAGTCTTAACTTCATACCTTACAACTCAGGCAAGTACTCCTTCTTTGACTGATCCATCTTGAACCCTTCAAGATCATGTCAAGGTATGTGCTCATTTGAAAGTACCATTAAGCGTTTTGATCTATCCTTATAGATCTTGATGCTCAATGTTCAAGTAGCTTAATCCAGGCTTTCCATTGAAAAACACTTTCCAAATAACCCTATATGCTTTCCAGAAATTCTACATCATTTCTGATCAACAATATGTCAACAATATATATCAGAAATTCTATAGTGCTCCCACTCACTTCTTTGGAAATACAAGTTTCTCATAAACTTTGTATACACCCAAAATCTTTGATCATCTATCAAAGCATACATTCCAACTCCGAGATGCTTACTCCAGTCCTTAGAAGGATTGCTGGAGCTTTGCATACTTATTAGCATCTTTCAGGATTGACAAAACCTTCCGGTTGTATCACATACAACCTTTCCTCAAGAAAATCGTCGAGGAAACAATGTTTTGACATCCTATCTGCAAGATTTCATAAATAATGTAGTAATCGCTAATATAATTCCAACAGACTCTTAGCATCGCTACGAGTGAGAAAGTCTCATCGTAGTCAACTCCTTGAACTTGTCGGAAAACATCTTAACGACAAGTCGAGCTTTCTTAATGGTGACATTTACCATCATTGTCCGTCTTCCTTTTAAAATCCATCTGTACTCAACAGCCTCACGACCATCGAGCTGTTCTGTCAAAGTCTACACTTTGTTTCCATACATGGATCCTCTCTCGGATTTTATGGCCTCGAGCCATTTATCGGAATCCGGGCCCACCATCGCTTCTCCATAGCTCGTAGGTTCATTGTTGTCTAGCAACATGACTTCCAAGACAGGATTACGTACCACTCTGAAGTAGTACGCATCCTTGTCATCCCACGAGGTTTGGTAGTGACTTGATCTGAAGTTTCATGATCACTATCATAAGCTTCCACTTCAATTGGTGTAGGTGCCACAGGAACAACTCCCTGTGCCCTACCACACACTAGTTGAAGAGACGGTTTATTAACCTCATCAAGTCTCCACCATCCTCCCACTCAATTCTTTCGAGAGAAACTTTTCCTCGAGAAAGGACCCGATTCTAGAAACAATCCCTTATTGCTTTCGGATCTGAGACAGGAGGTATACCCAACTGTTTTGGGTGTCCTATGAAGATGCATTTATCCGCTTTGGGTTCGAGCTTATCAGCCTGAAACTTTTTCACATAAGCGTCGCAGCCCCAAACTTTTAAGAAATGACAGCTTAGGTTTCTCTAAACCATAGTTCATACGGTGTCATCTCATCGGAATTACGTGGTGCCCTATTTAAAGTGAATGTGGTTGTCTCTAATGCCTAACCCATAAACTATCGTGGTAATTCGATAAGAGACATCATGGTATGCATCACATCCAATAGGGTGCAGTTATGATGTTCGGACACACCATCACACTATGGTGTTCCAGGCTGTATTAGTTGTGAAACAATTTCCACAATGTCTTAATTCTGGCCAAACTCGTAATTCAGATATTCATCTCTATGATCATATCAATAGATTTTATCCTCTTATCACGACGATCTTTCAACTTCACCCTGAAATTACTTGAACCTTTCAATAATTCAGACTCTGTGATTCATCAAGTAAATATACTCAACATCTACTCAAATTCATCTGTGAAGTAAGAACATAACAATATCCACTACACGCCTCAACACTCATTGGATTGCACACATCAAAAATGTATTACTTCCAACAAGTTGCTTTCTAGTTCCATTTTACTGAAAAACGAGGCTTTCAGTCATCTTGCCCATGTGGTATGATTTGCATGTCTCAAGTGATTCAAAATCAAGTGAGTACAAACGGTCCATTTGCATGGAGTTTCTTCATGCATATACACCAATAGACATGGTTCGCATGTCTCAAACTTTTCAAAAAGAGTGAGTCCAAAGATCCATCAACATGGAGCTTCTTCATGCGTTTTATACCGATATGACTTACGTGGCAGTGCCACAAGTAGGTGGTACTATCATTACTATCTTATATCTTTTGGCATGAACATGTGTATCACTACGATCAAGATTCAATAAACCATTCATTTTAGGTGTCAAGACCATTGAAGGTATTATTCAAATAAACAGAGTAACCATTATTCTCCTTAAATGAATAACCGTATTGCGATAGACATAATCCAATCATGTCTATGCTCAACGCAAACAAACACCAATCTCGATGGTAGAGGGAGCGTACGATATTTGATCATATCCTTGGAAACACTTCCAACACATATCGTCACTCCTTTAGCTAGTCTCCGTTTATTCCGTAGCTTTTATTTCGAGTTACTAACACTTAGCAACCGAACCGGTATCTAATACCCTGGTGCTACTAGGAGTACTAGTAAAGTACACATCAACACAATGTATATCCAATATACTTCTATCGACCTTGCCAGCCTTCTCATCTACCAAGTATCTAGGGTAATTCTGCTCCAGTGGCTGTTCCCCTTATTACAGAAGCACTTAGTCTCGGGTTTGGGTTTCAACCTTGGGTTTCTTCACTAGAGCAGCAGCTGATTTGCCGTTTCATGAAGCATCCCTTTTTGCCCTTGCCCTTCTTGAAACTAGTGGTTTCAACAACACTCAACAATTGATGCTCCTTCTTGATTTCTACTTTTGTGGTGTCAAACATCGCGAATATCTCAAGGATCATCATAGATGTCCCCGATATATTATAGTTCATCACGAAGCTCTAGCAGTTTGGTGGTAATGACTTCAGAGAAACATCACTATCTTATTTGGAAGATCAACTCCCACTTGATTCAAATGATTGTTGTACTCAGACAATCCGAGCACAAGCTCAACAATTGAGCTTTTCTCCTTAGTTTGCAGGTTAAGAAAATCGTCGGAGGTCTTATACCTCTTGACGTGGGCACGAGCCTGAAATCCCAATTTCAGCCCTCGAAACATCTCATATGTTTCGCGACGTTTCAAAACGTCTTCGGTGCCTCAACTCTAAACCGTTTAACTGAACTATCACGTAGTTATCAAAATGTGTATGTTAGATGTTCGCAACATCCACAGACGACGTTCGAGGTTCAGCACACGGTGCATTAAGGACATAAGCCTTCTAAGAAGCAATGAGGACAATCCTCAGTTTACGGACCTAGTCCGCATAATTGCTACGCTACACTTTCAACTAAATTTTCTCTAGGAACATAACTAAACAGTAAACTGAAGCAGCGAGCTACGACATAATTTGCGAAGACCTTTTGACTATGTTCAGGATAATTAAGTTCATCTTATGAACACCCACTCAGATAGACATCCCTCTAGTCATCTAAGTGATTGCATGATTCGAGTCAACTAGGCCGTGTCCGATCATCACGTGAGACGGACTAGTCATCATCGGTGAACATCTTCATGTTGATCGTATCTACCATACGACTCATGCTCGACCTTTCGGTCTCTTGTGTTCCGAGGCCATGTCTGTACATGCTAGGCTCGTCAAGTCAACCTAAGTGTTTTGCATGTGTTCCGAGGCCATGTCTGTACATGCTAGGCTCGTCAACACCCGTTGTATTCGAACGTAGAATCTATCACACCCGATCATCACGTGGTGCTTCGAAACGACGAACTTTCGCAACGGTGCACAGTTAGGGGGACACCTTTTGAAATTTTAGTGAGGGATCATCTTATTTACTACCGTCGTTCTAAGCAAATAAGATGTATAAACATGATAAACATCACATGCAATCAAATAGTGACATGATATGGCCAATATCATATTGCTCCTTTTGATTTCCATCTTCGGGGCTCCATGATCATCATCGTCACCGGCATGACACCATGATCTCCATCATAGTGTCTTCATGAAGTTGCTCGCCAACTATTACTTCTACTACTACAGCTAACGGTTAGCAATAAAGTAAAGTAATTACATGACGTTTAAGTTGACACGCAGGTCATAAATAAATTAAGACAACTCCTATGGCTCCTGCCGGTTGTCATACTCATCGACATGCAAGTCGTGATTCCTATTACAAGAACATGATCATCTCATACATCACATATATCATTCATCACATCCTTTTGGCCATATCACATCACATAGCATACCCTGCAAAAACAAGTTAGACGTCCTCTAATTGTTGTTTGCATGTTTTACGTGGCTGCTATGGGTTTCTAGCAAGAACGTTTCTTACCTACGCAAAACCACAACGTGATATGCCAATTCTATTTACCCTTCATAAGGACCCTTTTCATCGAATCGATCCGACTAAAGTGGGAGAGACAGACACCCGCTAGCCACCTTATGCAACTAGTGCATGTCAGTCGGTGGAACCAGTCTCACGTAAGAGTACGTGTAAGGTCGGTCCGGGCCGCTTCATCCCACGATGCCGCCGAATCAAGATAAGACTAGTAACGGCAAGCATAATTGACAAAATCAACGCCCACAACTACTTTGTGTTCTACTCGTGCATAGAAACTACGCATAGACCTAGCTCATGATGCCACTGTTGGGGAACGTAGCAGAAAATTCAAAATTTTCCTACGTGTCACCAAGATTATCTATGGAGTCATCTAGCAACGAGGGAGGAGTGATCTACATACCCTTGTAGATCGCGCACGGAAGCGTTCAAGAGAACGGGGTTGATGGAGTCGTACTCGTCGTGATCCAAATCACCGATGATCCCTAGCGCCGAACGGACGGCACCTCCGCGTTCAACACACGTACGGAGCAGCGACGTCTCCTCCTTCTTGATCCAGCAAGGGGGAAGGAGAGGTTGATGAGATCCAGCAGCACGACGGCGTGGTGGTGGAAGTAGCGGGATTCCAACAGGGCTTCGCCAAGCGCTGCGGGAGGAGGGAGATGTGTCATGGGAGGGAGAGGGAGGCGCCAGGGCTTAGGTGTTGCTGCCCTCCCTTCCCCCCACTATATATAGGGCCAAGGGAGAGGGGGCGCAGCCTTGGCCCTTCCTCCAAGGAAGGGTGCGGCCAGGGAGGAGTCCCTCCTCCCCAAGGCACCTAGGAGGTGCCTTCCCCTTTAGGACTCTTCCTTTCCCTTATCTCTTGGCGCATGGGCCTCTTGGGGCTGGTGCCCTTGGCCCATATAGGCCAAGGCGCACCCCCTACAGCCCATGTGGCCCCCCGGGGCAGGTGGCCCCACCCGGTGGACCCCCGGGACCCTTCCGGTGGTCCACGGTACAATACCGGTGACCCCGAAACTTGTCCCGATGGCCGAAATAGCACTTCCTATATATAATTCTTTACCTCCGGACCATTCCGGAACTCCTCGTGACGTCCGGGATCTCATCCGGGACTCCGAACAACTTTCGGGTTACCGCATACTAATATCTCTATAACCCTAGCGTCACCGAACCTTAAGTGTGTAGACCCTACGGGTTCGGGAGACATGCAGACATGACCGAGATGACTCTCCGGTCAATAACCAACAGCGGGATCTGGATACCCATGTTGGCTCCCACATGTTCCACGATGATCTCATCGGATGAACCACGATGTCAAGGACTTAATCAATCCCGTATACAATTCCCTTTGTCTAGCGGTACGATACTTGCCCGAGATTCGATCGTCGGTATCCCGATACCTTGTTCAATCTCGTTACCGGCAAGTCTCTTTACTCGTTTCATAACACATCATCCCGTGATCAACTCCTTGATCACATTGTGCACATTATGATGATGTCCTACCGAGTGGGCCCAGAGATACCTCTCCGTTTACACGGAGTGACAAATCCCAGTCTCGATTCGTGCCAACCCAACAGACACTTTCGGAGATACCTGTAGTGTACCTTTATAGCCACCCAGTTACGTTGTGACGTTTGGCACACCCAAAGCACTCCTACGGTATCCGGGAGTTGCACATATCTAT
>NC_053025.1:367550886-367566083 GCF_003073215.2 Triticum urartu | reverse complement strand
TCAGCTAGTCTCCGTTTATTCCGTAGCCTTTTATTTCGAGTTACTAACACTTAGCAACTGAACCGGTATTTTAATACCCTGGTGCTACTAGGAGTACTAGTAAAGTACACATATAAATGTAATCCAATATACTTCTGTCGACCTTGCCAGCCTTCTCATCTACCGAGTATCTAGGGTAGTTCTGATTCAGTGACCGTTCCCCTCATTATAGAAGCACTTAGTCTCGGGTTTGGGTTCAACCTTGGGTTTCTTCACTAGAGCAGCAACTGATTTGCCGTTTCATGAAGTATCCCTTCTTTCCCTTGCCCTTCTTGAAACTAGTGGTTTAACCATCAACAATTGATGCTCCTACTTGATTTCTACTTGCGGTGTCAAACATCGCGAGTTGCTCAAGGATCATCATGTCTATCCCTGATATGTTATAGTTCATCACGAAGCTCCAATAGCTTGGTGGCAGTGACTATGGAGAACCATCACTATCTCATCTGGAAGATTAACTCCCACTCGATTCAAGCGATTGTAGTACTCAGACAATCTGAGCACATGCTCAACGATTGAGCTTTTCTCCCTTAGTTTGCAGGCTTAAGAAACTTGTCAGAGGTCTCATACCTCTTGACGTGGGCACTAGTCTGAAATTCCAATTTCAGTCTTTGGAACATCTCATATGTTCTGCGACGTTTCAAAACGTCTTTGGTGCCACAATTCTAAACCGTTAGTATTACGCACTGAACTATCACGTAGTCATCAAAACGTGTATGTCAGATGTTTCCCAACATCTACAGACGACGCTCGAGGTTCAACACACTGGGCGGTGCATTAAGGACATAACACTTATGTGCAGCAATGAGGACAATCCTCAGTTCACGGACCCAGTCCGCATAATTGCTACTGTCAACTCTCAACTAAGTTTTCTCTAGGAACATATCTAAAACAGTAGAACCAAAGCGTGAGCTATGACATAATTTGCAAAGACCTTTTGACTATGTTCATGATAATTAAGTTCATCTAATCAAATTATTTAATGAACTCCCACTTAGATAGACATCCCTCTAGTCATCTAAGTGATACATGATCCGAGTCAACTAGGCCGTGTCCGATCATCACGTGAGACGGACTAGTCATCATCGGTGAACATCTTCATGTTGATCATATCCACTATACGACTCATGCTCGACCTTTCGGTCTTCCGTGTTTCGAGGCCATGTCTGTACATGCTAGGCTCGTCAAGTTAACCTAAGTGTATTGCGTGTGTAAATCTGGCTTACACCCGTTGTATGCGAATGTTAGAACCTATCACACCTGATCATCACATGGTGCTTCGGAACAACGGACCTTAGCAACGGTGCACAGTTAGGGGGAACACAATTCTTGATATTTTAATGAGGGATCATCTTATTTATGCTACCGTCGTTCTAAGAAAATAAGATGTAAAAACATGACAAACATCACATGCAAATCATAAAGTGACATGATATGGCCAATATCATCTTGCGCCTTTGATCTCCATCTTCGAGGCGCGGCATGAACACCATCGTCACGGCATGACACCATGATCTCCATCATCATGATCTCCATCATCGTGTCTTCATGAAGTTGCCTCGCCAACTATTACTTCTACTACTATGGCTAACGGTTAGCAATAAAGTAAAGTAATTACATGGCGTTTTCATTGACACGCAGGTCATAAATAAATTAAGACAACTCCTATGGCTCCTGCCGGTTGTCATACTCATCGACATGCAAGTCGTGATTCCTATTACAAGAACATGATCAATCTCATACATCACATATATCATTCATCACATCCTTTTGGCCATATCACATCACATAGCATACCCTGCAAAAACAAGTTAGACGTCCTCTAATTGTTGTTGCATGTTTTACGTGGCTGCTATGGGTTTCTAGCAAGAACGTTTCTTACCTACGCAAAACCACAACGGTGATATGCCAATTGCTATTTACCCTTCATAAGGACCCTTTTCATCGAATCCGATCCGACTAAAGTGGGAGAGACAGACACCCGCCAGCCACCTTATGCATCAAGTGCATGTCAGTCGGTGGAACCTGTCTCACGTAAGTGTACGTGTAAGGTCGGTCCGGGCCGCTTCATCCCACAATGCCGCCGAATCAAGATAAGACTAGTAACGGCAAGCAAATTGAACAAATCATCGCCCACAACTACTTTGTGTTCTACTCGTGCATAGAAACTACGCATAGACCTAGCTCATGATGCCACTGTTGGGGATCGTACAGAAATTTAAAATTTTCTACGCATCACCAAGATCAATCTATGGAGTAATCTAGCAACGAGGGGAAGGGGTGCATCTACATACCCTTGTAGATCGCTAAGCGGAAGCGTTGCAGAGACAGCGGATGAGGTAGTCGTACTCGTGCGATTCAGATCGCGGTCGATTCCGATCTAAGCGCCGAACAACGGCGCCTCCGCGTTCAACACACGTGCAGCCCGGTGACGTCTCCCATGCCTTGATCCAGCAAGGAGAGAGGGAGAGGTTGGGGAAGACTCCGTCCAAGCAGCACGACGGCGTGGTGGTGGTGGAGGAGCGCGGTACTCCAGCAGGGCTTCGCCAAGCACTACGAGAGACGAGGAGGGAGAGAGGTAGGGCTGCGCCTTGGGAGAGAGAGACTCGTGTGTTGTGCAGCCCCAAAACCTCCACTATATATAGGGGCAAGGGCAAGGGGAGGCGCCCTAGGGTTTCCCCTAGGGGGGCGGCGGCCAGGGCAGATGGGATCTCCCCCTTGGGTGACTTGGCCCCCAAGCCAGGAGGTGGGAACCCTAGATGGGGCGCCCCAAACCCCCTGGTCACGTGGGAATAGGTGAGGGGGGCGCACAGCCCCTTAGTGGGCTGGTTTCCCCCTTCCCTTGGCCCATGAAGCCCCCCAACACTTGTCCGGGGCTCCCGAAACACCTTTCGGTCATGCTGGTCATCACCCGGTACCTCCGGAACACTTCCGGACTCCAAAACCCTTCGTCCAATATATCAATATTCACCTCCGGACCATTCCGGAACTCCTCGTGACGTCCGGGATCTCATCCGGGACTCCGAACAACATTCGGTAACCGCGTACATACTTTCCCTATAACCCTAGCGTCATCGAACCTTAAGTGTGTAGACCCTACGGGCTCGGGAATAATGCAGACATGACCGAGACATCTCCTGGTCAATAACCAACAGCGGGATCTGGATACCCATGTTGGCTCCCACATGTTCCACGATGATCTCATCGGATGAACCACGATGTCAAGGATTCAGTCAATCCCGTATACAATTCCCTTTGTCTACCGGTATAGTACTTGCCCGAGATTCGATCGTCGGTATCCCGATACCTTGTTCAATCTCGTTACCGGCAAGTCTCTTTACTCGTTCCGTAACACATCATCCCATGATCAACTCCTTGGTCACATTGTGCACATTATGATGATGTCCTACCGAGTGGGCCCAGAGATACCTCTCCGTTTACACGGAGTGACAAATCCCAGTCTCGATTCGTGCCAACCCAACAGACACTTTCGGAGATACCCGTAGTGCACCTTTATAGCCACCCAGTTACGTTGTGACGTTTGGTCACACCCAAAGCATTCCTACGGTATCCGGGAGTTGCACAATCTCATGGTCTAAGGAAATGATACTTGACATTAGAAAAGCTTTAGCAGACGAACTATACGATCTTGTGCTAGGCTTAGGATTGGGTCTTGTCCATCACATCATTCTCCTAATGATGTGATCCCGTTATCAATGACATCCAATGTCCATGGTCAGGAAACCATGACCATCTATTGATCAACGAGCTAGTCAACTAGAGGCTTACTAGGGACATGTTGTGGTCTATGTATTCACACATGTATTACGGTTTTCGGTTAATACAATTATAGCATGAACAATAGACAATTATCATGAACAAGGAAATACAATAATAACCATTTTATTATTGCCTCTAGGGCATATTTCCAACAGTTCATGGTCCAGGCAGGCATCAAGGATGAATTTGACACGTATGTGTGTAACGCTGATCTTGAGAGCTTCGTGTCAGATAAGTGCTGGCAATACCTCTATCTAACTGATTCATTTGTGAGAAGGTTTAAATTTATATCCTCACGCAATTCTCACACAGTTTTATTTGATCTTTATGATAAATCATATACCATGGACCTAGAAGATTTTAATATTGCTTGTAAACTCACGCAGTGGGGCAATGTTAGTGAACCTCGCATGTCTGAATATAAAGACTTTCTTGCTAGTATTACTGTGGGGGAATCTAGAGAAATCACACAAGCTACCATAGGGAGCATTCATTTCCCTTCCATACATTACTTTGCTCTCTTCATTGGTAGATGCATTAACGGTAAAGATGATGCTTGTCACATGTGCGTTCCAGATCTTAGTGTCCTCAAGAGTGCGGTATTAGGTGATAAACAACATAACTTGGGGGCTATTGTTGCACGTAGGTTGCATCACAACGGTATAAGTGGAGATTTGTTTGGTGGAATTTATGCAACTTGTGTAGCTAACTATCTTGATATACCCATACATGGAAATGATATCGAGTTGCCTCCTACTCATGTAGATTATGATGCTATGGTTCGCCACCAGTTTCTTGATAGGAACGATCAATTCCTCTAGTACTGACTAATCTTTGATAGCCGGCACACCATCCATGTTGCTCTCCCTGCTCCTACTTTCTTTGACTTTCAGGCAAAAAGGAGATATGTTATAACCAGGGAGGAGGCAAACGAGTACGAGAGGAGGACGGAGGCGGCTCGCCTCCAAGCTGCAGCTCGTCAGGCAGTAGCTGCTGCATCTCAGTACGACCCAGTTACAACTTTGGATATCCACCAGGCCATCAGTGGCCATAGACCAACTTAGGACAAAAGCCTAAGCTTTGGGGAGTACGTATTTCTCACCGACATTACATTCATGATCACACACTCATGCCAGTTGTCGGTGCTCATACTCTTTCATTGTACTATCCATGCTAGTTTATTTTCTTTTTAAGCATTCTTCTTGTGTGTTTGAAAAACCTTAAGAAAACCCAAAAAAATTAGTTGTAGCTTTTAGCTAGTTTACTTTCCATGCTTGTAGTAGTAATAATTAAAAGAAAACCCAAAAAGATTTCTCGTTCTTCTCTTGTTTGTTGGGAGCTTTCCCATGTAAATAGTTTTGTTTCTTTTCTTTAGGGGTCGAGAGGAGAAGACCATGATGAAAATGTTCAAGTGGCTCTCATATGCATTATTGTTGATTTAGCAAAGAGCCCATATTACCTTGTCTTCTCCCTTGTATTGAATGCTTGCAGATTCCAGCTTAGACCAATGCACGTGCACTATTATTATTATCCGCACTATTCGGTTGTGCAAGTGAAAGGCAATAATTATGATATATGATGGACTAATTGAGATGAGAAAAGCTGGTATGAACTTGACCTATCTTGTTTTTGTAAATATGATTAGTTCATCGTTCCTGATTCAGCCTATTATGAATGAAACATGTTTGCAATGACAATTAGAGATTATAGTTTCTCATGCCATGCTTAATTAGCTAGGAGCTTATAATGGTTTACCTTGCGTGCCAACATGCTATTAAAATGGTTGTGATGTGGTATGATAGGGTGGTATCCTCCTTTGAACGATTTGAGTGGCTTGACTTGGCACATGTTCACACATGTAGTTGAAACAAAATCAACATAGCCTCTCACGATATTTATGTTCATGGTGAATTATATCCTACTCATGCTTGCACTTCAGTGTTGATTAATTTTAATGCATGTTCATGACTGTTGTCGCTCTCTAGCTGGTCGCTTCCCAGTCTCTTTCTAGCCTTCACTTGTACTAAGCGAATACTGCTTGTGCATCCACTTCCATAAACCCCAAAGTTATTCCATATGAGTCCACCATACCTTCCTATATGCGGTATCTACCTGCCGTTCCAAGTAAATTTGTATGTGCCAAACTCTAAACCTTCAAATGAAATTCTGTTTTGTATGCTCGAATAGCTCATGTATCAACTAGGGTTGTCTATATCTTCCATGCTAGGTGGGTTATTCTCACGAGGAGTGGACTCCGCTCCTCATTCACGAGAAAATGGCTGGTAACCGGGATGCCCAGTCCCATGCTTAAATTAAAATAATTGCAAACAAAACTCCCCCAGATTGTTGTTAGTTGGAGGCACCCGTTGTTTCGGACAAGCCATGGATTGATGTTTGTTGGTGGTAGGGGGAGTATAAACTTTACCATTCTGTTTGGGAACCGCCTATAATGTGTGTAGCATGGAAGATATCAAGATCTCTCGGTTGTTATGTTGATAATGAAAGTATACCACACAAAATATAATTTATCTCTATTTCAAAGTCGAACTCTGGCACCTCTACAAATCCCTGCTCCCCTCTGTGAAGGGCCTATCTATTTACTTTTATGTTGAGTCATCATCCTCTTATTAAAAAGCACCAGTTGGAGAGCACTGCTGTCATTTGCATGCATTACTATTAGTTTACATTGAGTATGACTGGATCTCTTTTACCATGAATTAGACTGTTTAGTCAGTCCTTGAACTTCAGAGGTGCGCTGCATTTATGTTTTGCGGTCTCAGAAAGGGCTAGTGAGATACCATCTTGTTATATCATATTATGATTGTTTTGAGAAAGTGTTTTCATCCGAGATTTACTATTATTGCTCGCTAGTTGATTATGCCATTGATATGAGTAAACATGGGACCTAAATGTTATTGTGAATATGGTTAGTTCATAATCTTTGCTGAAAACTTGAATGCTGGCTTTACATATTTACAATAACAAGATCAAACAGAGTTTGTAAAAGTTTTTCTTTATCACTTTCAGTTTGGCAACTGAATTGCTTGAGGACAAGCAAAGGTTTAAGCTTGAGGGAGTTGATACGTCTCCATCGTATCTACTTTTCCAAACACTTTTGACCTTGTTTTGGAATCTAACTTGCATGATTGAATGGAACTAACCCGGACTGACGTTGTTTTCACCAGAATTGCCATGGTGTTATTTTTGTGCAGAAATAAAAGTTCTCGGAATGAACTGAAACTTCATGGAGAATATTTTCGGAGTTTATAAAAAATACTGGCGAAATAATCAACACCAGGCGGCCCACACCATGTCCACAAGGGTGGGGGCCACGCCCCCTGTCTCGTGGGCCCCCTGAGGCTCCACCGACCTCAACACCAACTCTATATATTCACATTCGGGGAGAAAAAAATAAAGGAGAAGGATTCATCGCGTTTTACAATACGGAGCCACCGCCAAGCCCTAATCTCTCTCGGGAGGGATGGTCTGGAGTCCGTTCGGGGCTCCGGAGAGGGGAATCCGTCACCATCGTCATCATCAACCTTCCTCCATCACCAATTTCATGATGCTCATCGCTGTGCGTGAGTAATTCCATCGTAGGATTGCTGGATGGTGATGGGTTGGATGAGATTTATCAGGTAATTGAGTTAGTTTTGTTAGGGTTTGATCCCTAGTATCCATTATGTTCTGAGATTGATGTTGCTATGACTTTGCTATGCTTAATGCTTGTCACTAGGGCCCGAGTGCCATGATTTCAGATCTGAACCTATTGTGTTTCCATGAATATATGTGAGTTCTTCATCCTATTTTGCAAGCCAATAGTCACCTACTATGTTTTATGATCCGGTAACCCCGAAGTGACAATAATTGGGACCAATCCCGGTGATGACTATAGTTTGAGGAGTTCATGTATTCACTAAGTGTTAATGCTTTGTTCCGGTACTCTATTAAAAGGAGGCCTTAATATCCCTTAGTTTCCAATAGGACCCCGCTACCACGGGAGGGTAGGACAAAACATGTCATGCAAGTTCTTTTCCATAAGCATGTATGACTATATTCGGAATACCTGCCTACATTACATTGATGAACTAGAGCTAGTTCTGTGTCACCCTATGTTATAACTTTTGCATGAGGAATCACATCCGACATAATTATCCATCACTAATCCAATGCCTACGAGCTTTTCACATATTGATCTTTGCTTAGTTACTTTTCCGTTGCCACTGTCACAATCACTACAAAACCAATACTGTTACTTTTGCCACTGTTACTGTTACTTCCATATTACTTTGCAACTAAATACTTTGCTCCAGATATTAAGTCTTTCAGGTGCAGTTGAATTGACAACTCAACTGTTAATTAATACTTGAGAGTATTCTTTGGCTCCCCTTGTGTCGAATCAATAAATTTGGGTTGAATACTCTACCATCGAAAAATGTTGTGATCCCCTATACTTGTGGGCTATCAAGCATCTTGTATGATTTGATTCTTTGCTTTTTAGTTTACCACAATCATCCGGGATGTACACATCTTTTGGAGAAACACACATGAATCGGAATTTATTAGAATACTCTATGTGCTTCACTTATATCTTTTGAGCTAGATAAATTTTGCTCTAGTGCTTCACTTATACATTTTAGAGCATGGTGGTGGTTTTATTTTATAGAAATTATTGATCTCTCATGCTTCACTTATATTATTTTGAGAGTCTTTTAGAACAGCATGGTAATTTGCTTTGGCTATAAAATTAGTCTTAATATGATAGGCATCCAAGATGGGTATAATAAAAAAAGAAAAAAAACGTTCATATAAAGTGCATTGAATACTATGAGAAGTTTGATTTTTATGATTTTTTTGAGATATGAATATGGTGATATTAGAGTCATGCTAGTTGAGTAGTTGTGAATTTGAGAGATACTTGTGTTAAAGTATGTGATTCCCGTAGCATGCACGTATGGGGAACCGTTATGTGATGAAGTCCGAGCATGATTTATTTTTTGATTGTCTTCCTTATGAGTGGCGGTCGGGGACGAGCGATGGTCTTTTCCTACCAATTTACCCCCCTAGGAGCATGCGCGTAATACTTAGTTTTGATAACTAATAGATTTTTGCAATAAGTATGTGAGTTCTTTATGACTAATGTTGAGTCCATGGATTATACGCACTCTCACCCTTCCACCATTGCTAGCCTCTCTAGTACCGTGCAACTTTCGCCGGTACCATACACCCACCATTTACCTTCCTCAAAACAGCCACCATATCTACCTATTATGGCATTTGCACAGCCATTCCGAGATATATTGCCATGCAACTTTCCACCATTTCATTTATTATGACACGCTCCATCATTGTCACATTGCTTTGCATGATCATGTAGTTGACATCGTATTTGTGGCAAAGCCACCGTTCATAATTCTTTCATACATGTCACTCATGAGTCATTGCATATCCCGGTACACCGTCGGAGGCATTCATATAGAGTCATATTTTGTTCTAAGTATCGAGTTGTAATTGTTGAGTTGTAAGAAAATAAAAGTGTGATGATCATCATTATTAGAGCATTGTCCCAAGTGAGGAAAGGATGATGGAGACTATGATTCCCCCACAAGTCGGGATGAGACTTAGGACGAAAAAAGAAAGAAAGACAATAGGCCATAAAAAAGGCCCAAATAAAACAAATGAGAGAAAAAGAGAGAAGGGGCAATGCTACTATCCTTTTTCCACACTCGTGCTTCATAGCAGCACCATGATCTTCATGATAGAGAGTCTCTTATGTTGTCACTTTCATATACTAGTGGGGATTTTCATTATAGAACTTGGCTTGTATATTCCAATGATGGGCTTCCTCAAAATGCCCTAGGTCTTCGTGAGCAAGCAAGTTGGATGCACACCCACTTAGTTTCTTTTGTTGAGCTTTCATACATTTATAGCTCTAGTGCATCTGTTGCATGGCAATCCCTACTCACTCACATTAATATCTATTGATGGGCATCTCCATAGCCCGTTGATACGCCTAGTTAATGTGAGACTATCTTCTCCCTTTTTGTCTTCTCCACAACCACCATTCTATTCCACCTATAGTGCTATATCCATGGCTCACGCTCATGTATTGCGTGAAGATTGAAAAAGTTTGAGACCATCAAAAGTATGAAACAATTGCTTGGCTTGTCATCGGGGTTGTGCATGATTTAAATATTTTGTGTGATGAAGATAGAGCATAGCCAAACTATATGATTTTGTAGGGATAGCTTTCTTTAGCCATGTTATTTTGAGAAGACATAATTTCTTGGTTAGTATGCTTGAAGTATTATTGTTATTTTGAGAAGACATAATTTTTTTGAGAAGACCTTTTCCGCGAATCTGCCGGAGGGGATCGATCAACTGAGGGCTTCTATCACACATAGCCTCTTCGATGATGTGTGAGTAAGTTACCACAGACCTCGGGTCCATAGTTTATTAGCTAGATGGCTTCTCTCTCTCTTTGGTTCTCAATACAAAGTCTCCTCCATGTTCTTGGAGATCTATTCAATTTAATACTTTTTGCGGTGTGTTTGCCGAGATCCGATGAATGTGGGTTTATGATCAAGATTATCTATGAACAATATTGATTCTTCTCTGAATTCTTATATGCATGATTTGATATCTTGCAATCTCTTTGAATTTTCGATTTAGTTGGCTTACTAGATGATCTTTCTTGCAATGGAGAAGTGCTTAGCTTTGGGTTCAATCTGCGGTGCTCGATCCCAGTGACAGGAAGGGAACCGACACGTATTGTATTGTTTCCATCAAGATAAACAAATGGGGTTTATATCATATTGCTGAGTTATCCTTCTACATCATGTCATCTTGCCTAATGCGTACTCTGTTCTTATGAACTAATACTCTAGATGCATGATGGATAGAGGTCGATGCGTGGAGTGATAGTAGTAGATGCAGAATTGTTTCAGTCTACTTGACACAGACGTGATGCCTATGTTCATGATTGTCGGTGTCAAAACCGGCGGATCTCGGGTAGGGGATCCCGAACTGTGCGTCTAGGCGGATGGTAACAGGAGACGAGGGACATGATGTTTTTACCCAGGTTCGGGCCCTCTCGATGGAGGTAAAACCCTACGTCCTTCTTGATTAATATTGATGATATGGGTAGTACAAGAGTAGATCTACCACGAGATCAGAGAGGCTAAACCCTAGAAGCTAGCCTATGGTATGATTGTTGTTCCTACGGACTAAAACCCCTCCGGTTTATATTGACACCGGAGAGGGCTAGGGTTACACAGAGTCGGTTACAATGGTAGGAGATCTACATATCCGTACCGCCAAGCTTGCCTTCCACGCCAAGGAAAGTCCCTTCCGGACACGGGACGAAGTCTTCAATCTTGTATCTTCATAGTCCAGGAGTCCGGCCGGAGGTATAGTCCGGCTATCCGGACACCCCCTAATCCAGGACTCCCTCAGTAGCCCCCGAACCAGGCTTCAATGACGACGAGTCCGGCGCGCAAATTGTCTTCGGCATTGCAAGGCGGGTTCTCCTCCAAATTCCGTGTACCTGTTGAATAGTGTCTGGTTTCTTGTAAATGTAGCGCTCCTTGGCTTCTACGCCCAATAATGGCCGTCTTCCACGTGTCAAATGAATACGAAAAGTCAGGGTGTTTTTATATTTACACCCCTAGCCACGTGAATGAGCCGCCTATTTAAGGGGACGAGGATTTAGATCCAAACCACACCTTCTCCCCTCCGCGAGTATTCATCAGAGCGTATCCGACAGAGGTCCATTCTATCATGGCCGACCGCCGCAGCTCCTCCTCTCGCCCTTCTAGCCCTCAGCCTGGAGATTGGGAGAGATGCTCCATCCTGCACAGCGAGCTAGTGACGCTCCAGACCAAGGGATTTCTCCCCCCGGCCTATATGGTCCCGGTTCGAGCCGGACTTGCCACCTATAATGGCGGAGAGCAAGCGGAGAGAGTCCCCAATCCCCCCAAAGGAGAGCGGGTATGCCTTGTCCCTTACTTAATAAGAGGGCTCGGATTTCCAATTCATCCGTTTCTCCGGGGGCTCCTGGATTTCTATGGCCTCCAGCTGCACAACCTCACGCCTGCCTCCATATTGCATATCGCGGGCTTTGTAGCCCTTTGCGAGCTGTTTTTGGGCTGCGAGGCTCATTTCGCGCTGTGGAAAAGGCTATTCTGCCTTGTGCCCCGTTCTTAGAAGGGGTCAATGTATCAAGTGGGCGGAGCCGAAGTGTGGCGCATCGTCGGGACCGGATATCTATCCGGAACCCCAAAGAAGGCGTCCGAGGACTGGCCTTCGGAATGGTTTTATATAGAGGACGCCCCGCTGCCGGATCCTGTCCGGATCGGCCTCCCTGAGTTCGACAGTGCTCCCCTAAAGAAGCGCCTAAGCCGGCGTCCACGGAGCCCTCAGAGGGAAAGCGACAAGGACGTTCTTTACCTGATGGGCCGGATAAGATTGTTAGCTCATTCCGGGCTGACCATGATCGGGGTCATGACCGCATGCATCATGCGAGGGGTGCAGCCGCTCCAGTATAGAGGCCACCCCACGTGGGACTTCAACGGGGAGGACGACGCCACCCGCCACGGCCGTAAGGGGTCGGATTCGGCTGCCGCTCTAATAAAGATCTTGTCCACTTTGTATAAGGGAGAAGAGGAGGAATTTCTCCGTGTCAACCCACAGGGTGGATTTTCTATGTACAATCCCCCAAGTTGGGTAAGTGGACACTTTTACTTGCCCATCCGTTTTATATTCCCATCGTTAAATATTCAGTCTAACGACTTCAACGCAGGAACTGTGCCAGGCTGTTAAAGAAATAAACAGTCCTCCTCCACAACCCGAGGATCCGGGACAGTCCCTCGACACGGCCTCTCAAGAGGATCCGGACTTATCTGTGGAGCTGATTGATGGGGTGTTTCATCAATTGAGCAAGGACAACGCCTTGGTGGCCATTACGGCCGATTACCCAGGGCTACTCCCAGCCTCACAGGTAACTGAGACCGAAGTCCCGGTACTTTGAAAAGGGATCTATCCTCGCGTGTTTTCGATTGCTGTATGACAACCGTGTTTTGCAGGGGAGGTCCTTGAGACGGTAGGACGAGCCTGTGGCGACTAGCCAACGAGGGGCGGCAAGGCCCCGCGGGCTGAAAAGAAGTGCGGTCCGGACTAAGACGCCGGCGCAAAGGTATAGTGTGCCATTTTATTCCCAGGTGTTATTCCTTCAAGGCATATTAACGCTCGTGCTCTCTTCAGGACGAAGAGACCTCGCCGGACTATATCCGGAGAGGTTGCCAATCGCGCCTCCACCAGCCAGGCTCCAAAGCCTGGTCCGGAAGCGGAGGCGAACCCATGGCGCGCACCGGACGCTCCTCCGACAGAGGATGCGGACAGGCTGTCTGCCACCAATTCCGAGGTGGAGAGTGCCATGAACCGCAGGCGTTGCCGGATAGTTCTTCGCGACGCTTGTTTCTCCCAAGAGGCATTGGATGCCTTCAATTCGGGAGATGCGTACCTCCGTGCCGCTCAAAATGGTCTAGTCAGAGCCACGGAGCAGTATATAAAAGACATATGGGTAAGAAAATTTTGGTAATTATATATATACCAGTAGCCCCCGAGACTTGAAACAGTTAGAATAACTGATTTAAGGATCATTTGTTATGCAGGTTCTTACAGAAAAGAATACCCTACTGTCCCAGGAGCTGGAAGAGTGCAAAGCCCAACTTGAGGCCGCACTAGCCGCGGCAGGGGAGCCCAAGGAGACCCCCTCTGGTAATATACGCTTCGAAAGATGGGTATTTTGCGAAGTGCGGCGTGGGTGCAAATCTGTCAAATGAAATTGCAGATGGCGCCGAATTAAATCCGGAAAAGCAGCAACTCCTACGCCAGCTGAAGGCTGGTGAGAGTGTGCTGACAAAGGTGAGGCGGGAGAAGAACGATCTCCAAGATGCCAACACCAAGCTGGGCATTGAACTGAAGGACGTTCGTGCCCAGCTATTGGACTCCGTTAAGGAGAATCAGCGGCTTCGACGCGACATATTTAGTAAGTGCTTAAACGAACTTTGAAAAAAGAGTTCGGCGAGGAAGTCGACTAACAGAGTAATGTCTGTAGGTATGCTAACAGGTCGTCCTACAGAGAAAATGCCCGGTTCTACGGGTGACCTTCTTCCCGAGCTCTCACAACTGCACGAGCGAGTTCGGCAGGTGATGTAAGGCGTCGCCCAGGCCTTGTGGCCATCCGTCTCCATGCCCGAAGGCTTGGAGAGCTTGTAGAGAAGCTGAAGGGAGTGCGGCGGCGCTTCCGATTGTGGAAGATGTCTGCCTGCCGTCAAGGCGCCAGGGAGGCCTGGGCCATGGTGAAGATGCGGTACATGAAGGCTGACCCAAACCACATGGCCGAGGTCAGACCCGTGGGGCCCGATGGGAAGGAGATCCCTGTGAGCTTAGTATACGGCCAAGTAGAATTGGCCGCAAAGTATTCCCAACATGACTGTAAACTAGACAGCCTGTTAGATGGTCTTGAAGACGAATACAATCAGTCAGATTGACTATGTAATTTAATTGACATGTGTAATGCCTTCTAGCCGGATTGTAGATCGTTTGTCATGGCCGACCTTTTCGCTTCAACCTCGGGACCTGACGGTCCGGAGTGTGTCCGAATACCCTCGCGGTTATATAAGAACCGGGGTATGCATGGAGACCAGGCGTAGGGGTCATTAGTGCTTGAACAGACAAGTGCCCAACTAGTTATGTTATATTACATGGTTAGTAAGAAACATCTTCCAGGGAGAATAGTTCCGTTAGGGGTTCCTTTCCCTGGGAGGCATGCCCTAAAGTGCATGTCCATTCTGCGAAAAGAGACGCAGGAAAAACATCTGGGGGCGTATAGATAAATAAGTGAAAAAAAGATCATCTTTAGTTCACCGACCGAATATTCCCTTAAGAACGCTAGCTTTCGGCTTCACCCAGTCTGAGGTACACATCCGGCTGACCCGGCAGTAACAATCGCAGAGGTGCTCCCTTTACCACCTAGCCGAACAATCGGGAACGTAGGGGTAAGCACAGGAGCCAGGCAACCCAGCTTGGCCAAAACTTAAGTCATATCGATGCATATAATGGTGAATAAAAGGTACATGCGGAAGTGTGACACATGTGTTGGGCATGAAGCCCGTATAAATAAGCTTCTGTTTAAAGAAGCCCCCAGGTTTAATGAGCGCGGATAGCGCGTCACTTTATGAGCCTTTAAAGGCTATAAGAGAAAGAGAGGAGAAGGAGAGAAATGTAAGACAGAAAGTATATAAAAAATGGACAGAGGAAGGAGACGCACAGAGTCGGCGCTAGGCATAGAATCTTCGGAGACGGGCTGCGTTCCC
>NC_053025.1:367482542-367549886 GCF_003073215.2 Triticum urartu | reverse complement strand
AAACACGATGGAATGTGGCCAATTTCTGGCTTTCCACAAAGACCAAAACACCGCTGCAACACCCACTACTAACACCTGTCTTTGGTTCGTATTAGGAAAGCTCTCTATCCACCCACTAAACTCTTCGATCTTGCAAGGAATATTAGCCAGCCCAGTTACACTTCTAACCACTCCCCAAACAAACTTGGCAAGTACAAAATAGGTGCTCTACAATTTCATTATGATCACACAAACTGTAGCTAACATCTTTGCCTTTCCAATTTCGCTTTGCTAAATTATCTCTAGTTAATATGCTGTTCTTGAAGACAAGCTAAAGGAAAAATTTAATTTTCAGAGGGATCTTTGCATAGCATAGCTTTCTGTGAAGCCAAGGTCCCTTACTCGATTTCAGAGTTAAGATACAAAGATATAAGAGTGAATCTACCAAATTTATTCAGGAGCCAGCTACACCTATCCTCTTGGTCAGTCAAGATCACATTCTTACACAAGTCTTTTAATTCATGCCACATCTCAGCAGTCTCCCCCCACTGTACTCGTTTAAATCTAATCTTACTCATCCCATTAGATAAAGCATTTGCCACAGTAAAACCTGTTGGAAATATGAGCAAATTACTACGAGATTTAATCCGAATAAACAGAAGATAAATCATGACTGCAGTAGCAGAGATTAAACTAATCATGCGAACTAGCATAGTAGATGAACATATCACATCTAGGGCACATAGTAGAAAAATGAACTCTACCACGATCTCGAACAGGAAGGATAGAATCACATACGGTGCAGTGGGAGCAGCACCGCCGGCGTTGACGTTGTCGCCCATGTCATCGAGGATGAGGTTGCCGAGGTCAGGGAAGAAGTCGTTGTTGGAAATATGCCCAAGAGGCAATGATAAATTGGTTATTATTATATTTCCTTGTTCATGATAATCGTTTATTATCCATGCTAGAATTGTATTGATAGGAAACTCAGATACATGTGTGGATACATAGACAACACCATGTCCCTAGTAAGCCTCTAGTTGACTAGCTCGTTGATCAATAGATGGTTACGGTTTCCTGACCATGGACATTGGATGTCGTTGATAATGGGATCACATCATTAGGAGAATGATGTGATGGACAAGACCCAATCCTAAGCCTAGCACAAAGATCGTATAGTTCGTATGCTAAAGCTTTTCTAATGTCAAGTATCATTTCCTTAGACCATGAGATTGTGCAACTCCCGGATACCGTAGGAGTGCTTTGGGTCTGCCAAACGTCACAACGTAACTGGGTGGCTATAAAGGTACACTACAGGTATCTCCAAAAGTATCTGTTGGGTTGGCACGAATCGAGACTGGGATTTGTCACTCCGTGTAAACGGAGAGGTATCTCTGGGCCCACTCGGTAGGACATCATCATAATGTGCACAATGTGACCAAGGGGTTGATCACGGGATGATGTGTTACGGAACGAGTAAAGAGACTTGCCGGTAACGAGATTGAACAAGGTATCGGGATACCGACGATCGAATCTTGGGCAAGTATCGTACCGCTAGACAAAGGGAATTGCATACGGGATTGATCGAATCCTCGACATCGTGGTTCATCTGATGAGATCATCGTGGAACATGTGGGAGCCAACATGGGTATCCAGATCCCGCTAGTGGTTATTGGCCGGAGAGGTGTCTCGGTCATGTCTGCATGGTTCCCGAACCCGTAGGGTCTACACACTTAAGGTTCGATGACGCTAGGGTTATAGGGAAAGTATGTACGTGGTTAACGAATGTTTTTCAGAGTCCCGGATGAGATCCCAGACATCACGAGGAGTTCTGGAATGGTCCGGAGGTAAAGATTTATATATGGGAAGTCCTGTTTTGGTCACCGGAAAAGTTTCGGGTGCCATCGGTAACGTACCGGGACCACCGGGAGGGTCCCGGGGGTCCACCAGGTGGGGCTACCTGCCCCAGAGGGCTGCGTGGGCCAAGTGTGAGAGGGGACCAGCCCCAGGTGGGCTGGTGCGCCCACCCCCACCAGGGCCCAAGGCAAAGAGAGAAGGGAAAAGGGGGAAACCCTAGGCGATGGGCCTAAGGCCCACCTAGTGGTGCGCCCCCCTCTCTCCCCCCCCCTTGGCCGCCCCCTAGATGGGATCTAGGGCTGGCCGCCACCCCTAGGGATGGAAACCTAGGTGGGTTCACAGCCCCTCCCTTTCCCCTATATATAGTGGGGTTTTAGGCTGCCATACACACGAGAACATCTCCTTCTTGGCGCAGCCCTACCCCTCTCCCTCCTCGTCTCTTGCGGTGCTTGGCGAAGCCCTGCTGGAGTACCACGCTCCTCCACCACCACCACGCCGTCGTGCTGCTGCTGGATGGAGTCTTCCCCAACCTCTCCTTCTCCCCTTGCTGGATCAAGGCGTAGGAGACGTCACCGGGCTGTACGTGTGTTGAACACGGAGGTGCTGTCCGTTCGGCACTAGGATCATCGGCGATTTGGATCACGACGAGTACGACTCCATCAACCCCGTTCACTTGAACGCTTCCGCTTAGCGATCTACAAGGGTATGTAGATGCACTCTCCTTCCCCTCGTTGCTAGATTACTCCATAGATTGATCTTGGTGATGCGTAGAAAATTTTGAATTTCTGCTACGATCTCCAACAGTGGCATCATGAGCTAGGTCTATGCGTAGTTTCTATGCACGAGTAGAACACAAAGTAGTTGTGGGCATTGATTTTGTCAATTTACTTGCCGTTACTAGTCTTATCTTGATTCGGCGGCATCGTGGGATGAAGCGGCCCGGACCGACCTTACACGTACTCTTACGTGAGATTGGTTCCACCGACTGACATGCACTAGTTGCATAAGGTGGCTAGCAGGTGTCTGTCTCTCCCACTTTAGTCAGATCGGATTCGATGAAAAGGGTCCTTATGAAGGGTAAATAGAAATTGGCATATCACGTTGTGGTTTTGGCATAGGTAAGAAACGTTCTTGCTAGAAACCTATAGCAGCCATGTAAAAACTTGCAACAATAATTAGAGGACGTCTAACTTGTTTTTGTAGCATATGCCTTGTGATGCGATATGGCCAAAAGGATGTGATGAATGATATATGTGATGTATGAGATTGATCATGTTCTTGTAATAGGAATCACGACTTGCATGTTGATGAGTATGACAACCGCCAGGAGCCATAGGAGTTGTCTTAATTTATTTATGACCTGCATGTCAACATAAACATCATGTAATTACTTTACTTTATTGCTAAAGCATTAGCCATAGTAGTAGAAGTAATAGATGACGAGACAACTTCAAGAAGACACGATGATGGAGATCATGGTGTCATGCCGGTGACAACGATGATCATGGAGCCCCAAAGATGGAGATCAAAAGGAGCAAAATGATATTGGCCATATCATGTTACTATTTGATTGCATGTGATGTTTATCATGTTTTACTTCTTATTTTGCTTAGAACGATGGTAGCTTAAATAAGATGATCCCTCACTAAAATTTCAAGAGAAGTGTTCCCCCTAACTGTGCACCGTTGCGAAGGTTCGTTGTTTCGAAGCACCACGTGATGATCGGGTGTGATAGATTCTCACGTTCGAATACAACGGGTGTTGACGAGCCTAGCATGTACAGACATGGCCTCGGAACACATGCGAAACACTTAGGTTGACTTGACGAGCCTAGCATGTACAGACATGGCCTCGGAACACGGAAGACCGAAAGGTCGAACATGAGTCGTATAGAAGATACGATCAACATGGATGTTCACCGATGTTGACTAGTCCGTCTCACGTGATGATCGGACATGGCCTAGTTGACTCGGATCATGTTTCACTTAGATGACTAGAGGGATGTCTATCTGAGTGGGTGTTCATTAAATAATTTGATTAGATGAACTCAATTATCATGAACATAGTCTAAATTGTCTTTGCAAATATGTTGTAGATAAATATCTCACGTTGTAGCTCCCTATTTCAATACGTTCCTAGAGAAAGATTAAGTCGAAAGATATTGTAAGCAATGATGCGGACTAGGTCCGTAGTCCGAGGAGTGTCCTCACTGCTACACAGAAGGCTTACGTCTTTGATGCACCGCTCGATGTGCAAACCCCTACAACGTCGTCTGTGGATGTTGTGAACACCTGACAGAGACACATCCTAATGACTACTTGATAGTTTAGTGCACCATACTTTACGGCTTAGAATCGGGACTCCAATGACGTTTTGAACGTCATAAGACATATGAGATGTTCCAAGAGCTGAAATTGGGATTTCAGGCTCATGCCCGTGTTGAGAGGAATGAGACCTCTGACAAGTTCTTTTGCCAACAAGATGGAGGAGAATAGCTCAGCTAGGGGGCAAGTGCTCAGAATGTCTGGGTGCTACAATCACTTAAATCAAGTGGGAGTTAAACTTCCAGATAAGATAGTGATTGATAGAGTTCTCTAGCCACTATCACTAAGCTACTAGATCTTCGTGATGAACTATGACATGCAAGGGATGGAGTTGATCCCGAAGCTATTCGCGGTGCTTAAGACCGCAAAAGGTAGAAATCAAGAAGGAGCATCAAGTGTTGATGGTTTAACAAGACCACTGGTTTCAAGAAGGGCAAGGGCTAGAAGGGAAACTTCATGGATGGCAAACCAGTTGCCGCTCCAGTGAAGGAACCCAAGGTTGAACCCAAACCCGAGACTAAGTGCTTCTATTGTAAGGGGAACGGTCACTGGTAGCGGAATTACCCCAAATGCATGGTAGATAAGAAGTCTGGCAACTTCAACAAAGTATATACGTGTTATTAATGTGTACCTCGCTAGTACTCCTGGTAGCACCTGGGTATTGGATACCGGTTCAGTTGCTATTATTGGTGACTTGAAGCAAAAGCTACGGACTAAACGGAGACTGGCTAAGGGCGAGGTGACGATGTGTGTTGGAAGTGTTTCCAAAGTTGATGAGATCACCATCGGACGCTCCATCTGCCTTCGGGACTAATATTGAACCTAGATAAATGTTATTAGGTGTCTACGTTAAGCATGAATATGATTAGATCATGTTCATTGCAATACGGTCATTCATTTAAGTTAGAGAATAATGGTTATTCTGTTTACATGAATGATACCTTTCATGGTCATGAACCCTATGTGAATGGTTCATTGAATCTCGGTCGTGGTAATACACATGTTCACGCCAAAAGATGTAGAGTTAATAATGATAGTACCACTTTCTCGTGGCACTGCCGCTTAAGTCATATTGGCGTAAGATGCATGAAGAAACTCCATGTCGATGGATGTTTGGAGTCACTTGATTTTGAATCGCTTGACACATGCGAGCCATGCCTCATGGGCGGGATGACTAAGACCCCGTTTTAAGGTACAATGAAACGGGCAAGTGACTTGTTGGAGATCATGCATGCTGATGCGTGTGATCCAATGAGAATTGAAGCGTGCACTGGATATCGCTATTTTCTCATCTTCACTGACGATTTGAGTAGATATAGGTATATCTACTTAATGAAGCACAAGTCTGAAACGTTTGAAAAGTTCAAGCGATTTCAGAGTGAATTTAAGAATCATCATAACAATAAGATCATGTTCTACGATCTGATCAAAAGGGGATTTTCTGAGTTATAAGTTTGGCAATGACTTAAGACATTGTGGAATTGCTTCACAGTTGAAGCCACCTGGAACACCACAAGGTAATGGTGTGTCCGGACGTCGTAATCGAACCTTATGAGATATGGTGCGATCTATGATGTCTCTTACCAATCTACCGCAATTATTTTGAGGTTATGCATTAGAGACAGCTGCATTCACTTTAGATAGGACACCATCTAAATCCGTTGAGACGACATCGTGTGAACATTGGTTTGGCAAGAAACCAAAGTTGTCGTTTCGTAATGTTTGGGGCTGCGATGCTTAAGGCTTCAGCCGGAGAAGCTCAAACCCAAAGCGGACAAACACATCTTCATAGGATACCCAAAGGTGACAGTTGGGTATACCTTCTATCTCAGATCCGAGGGCAAATTGTTTGTCGCTAAGAAAGGGTCCTTTCTCGAGAAGGAGTTTCTCTCGAAAGAATTGAGTGGGAGGAAGATAGAACTTGATGAGGTTGTCGAACCTTTATTTCAACCAGAGAGTGATGCAACACAAAAAGATGTTTTCTGTGGAGCCTACATCTGTTGAATAGGAAGTTAATGATAGTGATCATGAAGCTTCAGATCAAGTTGCTATCGAACCCCGTAGGTCGACAAGGATATGTACTACTCCTGAGTGGTACGGTAATCCTGTCTTAGATATCATGTTGTTAGACAACAATGAACCTACGAGCTATGGGGAAGCGATGGTGGGCCCGTATTCCGACAAATGGTTAGAAGCCATGAAATCCGAGATAGGATCCATATATCAGAACAAAGTATAGACTTTGGTGGACTTGCCCGATGATCGGCAAGCCATTGAGATAAATGGATCTTTAAGAAGAAGACGGACGTGGGCGGTAATGTTACCATCTATGAAGCTCGACTTGTGGGAAAGAGTCTTTTCACAAGTTCAAGGAGTTGACTACGATGAGAATTTCTCACCCGTAGCGATGCTTAAGTCCGTCGGAATCATGATAGCATTAGCTGTATTTTTCGATTATGAAATCTTACAGATGGATGTCAAAACAAGTTTTCTTACCAGTTTTCATAAGAAAAGTTGTATGTGATACAATAAAAGGTTTTGTCGATCCTAAGGATGCTAAAAGGTATGCTGGCTCCAGCAATCCTTCTATGGACTAGAGCAAGCATCTCGGAATCGGAATATATGCTTTGATGGAGTGATCAAAGCTTTTAGGTTTATACAATGTTTGCTAGAAACTTGTATTTACAAGAAAGTGAGTGGGAGCACTACAACATTTCTGATAAGTGTATGTGGATGACATATTGTTGATCCGAAATAATGTAGAATTTTTGGAATGCATAAATGGTTGTTTGAAGAGTATTTTTTCAAAGGAAAACCTGGATAAAGCTGCTTACATATTGGGCATCAAGATCTATAGAGATAGATCAAGACGCCTGATGATACTTTCAAAGAACGCACACCTTGACATGTTTTTGAAGGAGTTAAAAATAGATCAGTCAAAGAAGGGGTTCTTACCTGAGTTGTAAGGTGTGAAGATGAGTAAGACTCAAAGATTGACCACGGCAGAAGAAAGAGGAAGGACGAAGGTTGTCCCCTATGCTTTTGTCATAGGCTCTATACGGTATGCCATGCTGAGTACCGCACCAGATGTGTGCCTTGCCACATTTCTGGCAAGAGGGTACAAAGGTGATCTAGGAGTAGATCGCCAGATAGCGGTCAAAATTATCCATAGAGGAATAAGGAAATGTTTCTCGGTTATGGAGGTGATAAAGAGTTCGACGTAAAGAGTTACGTCGATGCAAGCTTAACATCTATCCGGATAGCTCTGAGTAGAGATACCGGATACGTATAATGGAGCAACAATTTGGAATAGCTGAAAGTGGAACTTGGTAGCAGCATCTACGATATAAAGTTTTGCGAAATACATAGGGATCTGAATATGGCAAGACCCGTTGACTACAACCTCTCTCACAAGCATAACATGATCAAACCCAGAACTCTTTGAGTGTTTATAACATAGTGATGTGAACTAGATTAGTGACTCTAGTAAACTCTTTGGATGTTGGTCACATGGCGATGTGACCTGTGAGTGTTAATCACATGGCGATGTGAACTAGATTATTGACTCTAGTGCAAGTGGGAGACTGTTGGAAATATGCCCTAGAGGCAATAATAAATTGGTTATTATTATATTTCCTTGTTCATGATAATCGTTTATTATCCATGCTAGAATTGTATTGATAGGAAACTCAGATACATGTGTGGATACATAGACAACACCATGTCCCTAGTAAGCCTCTAGTTGACTAGCTCGTTGATCAATAGATGTTTACGGTTTCCTGACCATGGACATTGGATGTCGTTGATAATGGGATCACATCATTAGGAGAATGATGTGATGGACAAGACCCAATCCTAAGCCTAGCACAAAGATCGTATAGTTCGTATGCTATAAAGCTTTTCTAATGTCAAGTATCATTTCCTTAGACATGATTGTGCAACTCCCGGATAACGTAGGAGTGCTTTGGTGTGCCAAACGTCACAACGTACTGGGTGGTTAAAGGTAACACTACAGGTATCTCCGAAAGTCTGTTGGGTTGGCACGAATCGAGACTGGGATTTGTCACTCCGTGTAAACGGAGAGGTATCTCTGGGCCCACTCGGTAGGACATCATCATAATGTGCACAATGTGATCAAGGAGTTGATCACGGGATGATGTGTTACGGAACGAGTAAAGAGACTTGCCGGTAACGAGATTGAACAAGGTATCGGGATACCGACGATCGAATCTCGGGCAAGTATCGTACCGCTAGACAAAGGGAATTGTATACGGGATTGATTATCCTTGACATCGTGGTTCATCCGATGAGATCATCGTGGAACATGTGGGAGCCAACATGGGTATCCAGATCCCGCTGTTGGTTATTGGCCGGAGAGGTGTCTCGGTCATGTCTGCATGGTTCCCGAACCCGTAGGGTCTACACACTTAAGGTTCGATGACGCTAGGGTTATAGGGAAAGTATGTACGCGGTTACGAATGTTGTTCGGAGTCCCGGATGAGATCCCGGACATCACGAGGAGTTCCGGAATGGTCCGGAGGTAAAGATTTATATATGGGAAGTCCTGTTTTGGTCACCGGAAAAGTTTCGGGTGCTATCGGTAACGTACCGGGACCACCGGGAGGGTCCCGGGGGTCCACCAGGGGGCTACCTGCCCAAGAGGGCTGCGTGGGCCAGTGTGAGAGGGGACAGCCCAGGTGGGCTGGTGCGCCCCCCCACCAGGGCCCAAGGCAAGAGAGAAGGGAAAAGGGGAAAACCCTAGGCGATGGGCCTAAGGGCCCAACCTAGTGGTGCGCCCCCTCTCTCCCCCCTTGGCCGCCCCCTAGATGGGATCTAGGGCTGCCGCCACCCCTAGGGTGGAAACCTAGGTGGGCACAGCCCTCCCTTTCCCTATATATAGTGGGGTTTTGGGCTGCCATACACACGAGAACATCTCTTCTTGGCGCAGCCCTACCCTCTCCCTCCTCGTCTCTTGCGTGCTTGGCGAAGCCCTGCTGGAGTACACGCTCCTCCACCACCACGCCGTCGTGCTGCTGCTGGATGGAGTCTTCCCCAACCTCTCCTTCTCCCCTTGCTGGATCAAGGCGTAGGAGACGTCACCGGGCTGTACGTGTGTTGAACACGGAGGTGCCGTCCGTTCGGCACTAGGATCATCGGTGATTTGGATCACGACGAGTATGACTCCATCAACCCCATTCTCTTGAACGCTTCCGCTTAGCGATCTACAAGGGTATGTAGATGCACTCTCCTTCCCCTCGTTGCTGGTCTCTCCATAGATAGATCTTGGTGACACGTAGGGAAAATTTTGAATTTCTGCTACGATCCCCAACAGTCGTCGTTCGCGAAGTCGTCGCTACCAGCATTCACGCAAGTGCGCTCCCCAAAAACCTGATCGCCCCTCTCCCGTACAGGATCACGAGAGGCGGGGTTCCGAAGGCCTGCTGTCCCTTCTCCCGGTGCATGCCGAAAGGAGGGATGGAGAAGACTTTCTTGGCGGCGCAATGATCTGGAACGATGGTGTGAAACCATACGAAGCGGCGGCGGCTAGGGTAGACGTCTGCCTGACTATATAGTACGGGCCGGCTAGGTCGTGGGAGTAAACCCCACGTCCGAGTCATCACGATCCAAAAGAAACGGAAACGGTTCAGTAATTAACGCGTCCGTTAATTATTAATTAATAACTCATTAATTTTTCCGAGCAGCAAAAATATAGACAGCATGCATAGCTCCGTCCTCGGCTCGGCTCAATCCCGCAACCCGTGTCGCGTCGCGCCGTGGCGAGGTGTGGCGTGGCGAGGCGAGCGAGGAGAAGGAGCGCGCGTGTAGGTCTCCTCTTTGTTGGAAATATGCCCTAGAGGCAATAATAAATTGGTTATTATTATATTTCCTCGTTCATGATAATCGTTTATTATCCATGCTAGAATTGTATTGATAGGAAACTCAGATACATGTGTGGATACATAGACAACACCATGTCCCTAGTAATCCTCTAGTTGACTAGCTCGTTGATCAATAGATGGTTACGATTTCCTGACCATGGACATTGGATGTTGTTGATAACGGGATCACATCATTAGGAGAATGATGTGATGGACAAGACCCAATCCTAAGCCTAGCACAAGATCATCTAGTTCGTATGCTAAAGCTTTTCTAATGTCAAGTATCATTTCCTTAAACCATGAGATTGTGCAACTCCCGGATACCGTAGGAGTGCTTTGGGTGTGCCAAACGTCATAACGTAACTGGGTGGCTATAAAGGTGCACTACGGGTATCTCCGAAAGTGTCTGTTGGGTTGGCACGAATCGAGACTGGGATTTGTCACTCCGTGTAAACGGAGAGGTATCTCTGGGCCCACTCGATAGGACATCATCATAATGTGCACAATGTGACCAAGGAGTTGATCACGGGATGATGTGTTACCGAACGAGTAAAGAGACTTGCCGGTAACGAGATTGAACAAGGTATCGGGATACCGACGATCGAATCTCGGGCAAGTATCGTACCGATAGACAAAGGGAATTGTATACGGGATTGATTGAATCCTTGACATCGTGGTTCATCCGATGAGATCATCGTGGAGCATGTGGGAGCCAACATGGGTATCCAGATCCTGCTGTTGGTTATTGACCGGAGAGTTGTCTCGGCCATGTCTACATGACTCCCGAACCCATAGGGTCTACACACTTAAGTTTCGATGACGCTAGGGTTATAGGGAAAGTATGTACGCGGTTACTGAATGTTGTTCGGAGTCCCGGATGAGATCCCGGACGTCACAAGGAGTTTCGGAATGGTCCGGAGGTAAAGATTGATATATAGGAAGTATGGTTTTGGCCACCGGAAGTGTTCCGGACATCACCGGTAGTATACCGGGACCACCGGAGGGGTCCGGGGTCCACCGGGAGGGCCCACGGGCCTCGGAGGCCTACATGGGCCAATAGTGGGAAGGGACCAGCCCCTAGGTGGGCCGGGGCGCCTCCCACCAAGGCCCAAGGCGCCTCCAAGAGGGGAGGGGGGCAAACCCTAGGGCAGATGGGCCCTAAGGCCCACCCCAGGTGCGCCTCCCCCTCTCCCCCATGTGGCCGCCACCCTAGATGGGATCTAGGGCTACCGCACCCCTTGGGGTGGGAATCCTAGAGGGGGCGCAGCCCCCTCCCCTCCCCCTATATATACTTGAGGTATGGGGGCTGCCCAAGATACGATTCGATCTCTCTCTTGGCGCAGCCCTACCCCTCTCCCTCCTCGTCTCTCGTAGTGCTTGGCGAAGCCCTGCTGGAGTCCCGCGCTCCTCCACCACCACCACGCCGTCGTGCTGCTGCTGGACGGAGTCTTCCCAACCTCTCCTTCTCCCCTTGCTGGATCAAGGCGTGGGAGACGTCACCGGGCTGCACGTGTGTTGAACACGGAGGCGCCGTTGTTCGGCGCTTAGATCGGAATCAACCGCGATCTGAATCGTTGCGAGTACGACTCCTTCATACGCGTTCTTGCAATGCTTCCGCTTAGCGATCTACAAGGGTATGTAGATGCACTCCCCTTCCCCTCGTTGCTAGATTACTCCATAGATTGATCTTGGTGATGCGTGGAAAATTTTAAATTTCTGCTACGATCCCCAACAATGGTATCAGAGCTAGGTCTATGCGTAGTTTCTATGCACGAGTAGAACACAAGTTGTTGTGGGCGTCGATTTTGTCAATTTGCTTGCCGTTACTAGTCTTATCTTGATTCGGCGGCATCCTGGGATGAAGCGGCCCGGACCGACCTTACATGTACGCTTACGTGAGACTGGTTCCACCGACTGACATGCACTAGTTGCATAAGGTGGCTAGCGGGTGTCTGTTTCTCCCACTTTAGTCGGATCGGATTTGATGAAAAGGGTCCTTATGAAGGGTAAATAGAAATTGGCATGTCACGTTGTGGTTTTGGCGTAGGTAAGAAACGTTCTTGCTAGAAACCTATAGTAGCCACGTAAAAACTTGCAACAACAATTAGAGGACGTCTAACTTGTTTTTGCAGCATATGCCGTGTGATGTGATATGGCCAAAAGGATGTGATGAATAATATATATGTGATGTATGAGATTGATCATGTTCTTGTAATAGGAATCATGACTTGCATGCCGATGAGTATGACAACCGGCAGGAGCCATAGGAGTTGTCTTAATTTATGACCTGCGTGTCAACATAAACGTCATGTAATTACTTTACTTTATTGCTAAATCATTAGCCATAGTAGTAGAAGTAATAGATGACGAGACAACTTCAAGAAGACACGATGATGGAGATCATGGTGTCATGCCGGTGACAACGATGAGCATGGAGCCCCAAAGATGGAGATCAAAAGGAGCAAAATGATATTGGCCATATCATGTCACTATTTGATTGCATGTGATGTTTATCATGTTTTACATCCTATTTGCTTAGAACGACGGTAGCTTAAATAAGATGACCCCTCACTAAAATTTCAAGAGAAGTGTTCCCCCTAACTGTGCACCATTGCGAAGGTTCGTTATTTCGAAGCACCACGTGATGATCGGGTGTGATAGATTCTAACGTTCGAATACAACGGGTGTTGATGAGCCTAGCATGTACAGACATGGCCTCGGAACACATGCGAAACACTTAGGTTGACTTGACGAGCCTAGCACGTACAGACATGGCCTCGGAACACGGAAGACCGAAAGGTCGAACATGAGTCATATAGAAGATACGATCAACATGAGATGTTCACCGTTGATGACTAGTCCGTCTCACGTGATGATCGGACACGGCCTAGTCGATTCGGATCATGTATCACTTAGATGACTAGAGGGATATCTATCTGAGTGGGAGTTCATTGAATAATTTGATTAGATGAACCTAATTATCATGAACATAGTCTAAATTGTCTTTGCAAATATGTTGTAGATAAATAGCTCACGTTGTAGCTCCATGTTTCAATATGTTCCTAGAGAAAGACCAAGTTGAAAGATATTGTAAGCAATGATGCGGACTAGGTCCGTAGTCCGAGGAGTGTCCTCACTGCTACACAGAAGGCTTACATCTTTGATGCACCGCTCGATGTGTAAACCCCTACAACGTCGTCTGTGGATGTTGTGAACACCTGACAGACATATCCTGATGACTACTTGATAGTTTAGTGCACCATACTTTACGGCTTAGAATCGGGATTCCAATGACGTTTTGAACGCCATAAGACATATGAGATGTTCCAAGAGCTGAAATTGGGATTTCAGGCTCATGCCTGTGTTGAGAGGTATGATACCTCTGACAAGTTCTTTTGCCAACAAGATGGAGGAGAATAGCTCAGCTAGTGAGTATGTGCTCAGAATGTCTGGGTGCTACAATCACTTAAATCAGGTGGGAGTTAAACTTCCAGATAAGATAGTGATTGATGGAGTTCTCTAGCCACTATCACTAAGCTACTAGATCTTCGTGATGAACTATGATATGCAAGGGATGGAGTTGATCCCGGAGCTGTTCACGGTGCTTAAGACCGCAAAAGGTAGAAATCAAGAAGGAGCATCAAGTGTTTGACAAGTGTAACATCCCAAATTTTCAATTTGGAATGTTATACATTAGATCATCATGCATATCATATTTTATTTTGCATTTTGGTTGATCCTAGAAATTCTACGCAACTCAATGACCCACGGAGAGAGTTGGGGATTTCGTTATTTTCATATTTGAGTTTTCTCAAATCTTGAGAATAGGATCATTTGATTTTATTTATTTTATCATCAATTATTTCTATTACAAAAATATGAGAGAGGGAATAAATGACTTTCCCAAAATAAAGAAATATTGAGGATTTAATAATAAAATCAAATAAGATTTTATTTCGGAGTTTTTTGGTGTTTTATTTGAATTTAGGAAAAGAAGTGCGTTTTTCAAAATTGCATTTAGGTCCCAAATAAATGTTCAGCTTGTGCGGCTTGATTTTAGAAGCCCGTGAAAATTTATTTCAGAATTTTTGGAGTCCGTTTAGTATTTCTTATTATTTTATTTTTCTTCCTAGCGGAATAATTAAAAAAATGAACCGACTTAATGGGCCGTGTCCGACCTGGACACCGACTGGGAGGCCTTTATAAGCCGAGGCCCGGCCCCGGGGGAAACCCTAAAGCGCCCTAAGTCGCCGCCGCCCTAAGAAGCCGCTGCCGCCGCCGGTTTCCGCCGCCGAGATTCGTCACGCCTCGTTTTCTGTGCTGAAAAAAAAGAAAAAAAATCGACGTTCGTCGTTTTTCTTTTTCTCGGATTAAATCCGCGATTTTTCTGATCGCGATTCCTGATCCGATTTTTGTTTTAGTATAACTTTTCGCCCGTTTATCGGAATCAGGCGATTCAAGCGCCTAGGGATTCGTCCCGAACCCCTCTACCCGTTTAACCAACTTAAACAAGATTTTGCTACTGTAAAATTTGCCCAAGATCCAGATTACTAGAACGAAGTTGTTTTCTTTCGCCGTTTGACTTTCGTTGCTTCGTTCGATTTGATTCTTTTTGCCAACCAGAGTTCTTAAGTTGAACCTTCTAGTTAGATCTCTTATTTGAGTTTTACCTGTGCATTAGATGAGTACTTATTGTATGCTTGTTTGTTTGTCTGGGATTGAATACTCGGAGTGCGCCGCCTGTTACTTCGAATCGTTAGGTTTCGCGGATCATCAGCAAGGCAAGTAACACTTTGATCATACCTTTTCTACTACCCAGTTTTATTGCATTAGATCAGTCCTGACACATTGCATGATTAGGATCTAATTAAATTGTGGGATGGGAAGTAGATGAGGTAGTACCTATTACCTGTTTATTATCAAACCTTTGGGAGTTACTTCTACGTTTGCTTATTATTGCTATGCTATGCTAGTAGACGTGGAGTGGGTGAGTGATATCCATGACAGATGTGAGATTGTTAATTAATGGTTTATCTAAGGTGGCAACTTAAACACACATCTGGGTAGATTGAGGCACCTGGGTATTCCAGGACTTGCCTGTTTTCTTTTGGACCGTCACCCAGGCTCAAAGGGATCATGAGACTATTCATACTAGAAACTTCTGTGTGCAACCACAAGCTATTATGGGCTCTAGCATAGTTGACTAAGTTGTGCGAACTCTTACAGTGGTAGACTAGCAGATGTAGGGGATGTAGGTGGTACGGTCTACCCGATCGTAAGGTGCTAGCGCTTCTGAAAGACTATGTCTCGGCCATCCGTCTTCTCAAACACCATATAGTGCGAGAAATCAAACGGAGGCGATCGAGTCTTGTGGGGAAAAGTGCGCAAACCTCTGCAGAGTGTAATAAACTAATCATGGTTAGCCGTGTCCCCGGTTATGGACATCTTGAGTATCTAGTACTTGGATTTTCATGTGAATCTCAACATGTTACTCTAAATTAATTTTGTTGGGTTATGTTTAATGATGATGCTTAATTGGGATTGAGGATGCTGTCAACCATTCTCAATGTTTAACAACCACCATGATAGTAATTAAATTTTATTCCTTTGAAGTAGGGAAAAATTGGCTTTACGCAAAACTGTAACCATAGAGCTTTCCACCAGCCAAATATGCATATAGAATAGCTGTTTCATTCCATTACTCTCTATGTGTTACCTTTCCAGCATATTCCATGTGCTGACCCGTTTCGGGCTGCAACGTTAATGTTGCAGACTTTTCAGACGATGATTAAGGAGTTTTTAGGTCGTGGTTCTATACTCAGTGATGCCGTTGGAGTTGATGGACTCACTTATCTTCCAAGCCTTTTGATGTTATCGTTATTAGATGGCCTTAAGCCATACTTATTGTAATAAGTTCTCTTTTGAGACACTCGATGTAATAAGTGTGTGATTGCTACTCTGCTATAAGTCCTCCGAGTACTATGTGGTGTCAGCATTATTGATCTAGGGTGACACCGGAGCACAGAGATCAGACCGTTTGAGGTCTGGTCGCTACAGAGATGGTATCAGAGTACACGCTGACTGTAGGACACGACCACTAAGTTAGAGACCTAGATCACTATTCACTCTCTTCTCTTCTAACCTCTCATCTTTTCTACTCTTTAGGATGGCGGATGCAAGGAACAAGTTCAAACAACCGGATGAAGATACACCCTTTGGACGACACTTGAAGGAAGTCACTAGATACCTGAACATAGGAGTACCAAGCTTCACAGGAACCTACAACGCCACTTTACCTGAAGAAGAGCGCTGGATGATTCAAGTTCAAGTTCCAGGAAGGACGTTCACGCCAGTCACTGAGCCCATAGAGTTTCTTTTGATGCACCAACTTGGAGTCTAGGAAAGAGCATGGCAGCTCACATCGCCATGGGACGCATTGGAGAAGTCTACGACAAGGATCTCAAGGATACTATCTACTAGATTTGTGGGCGCCGAGATGAGCACTGGGAGATGATCAGCACCAGGAAGGATAGATCAATCGCAGCTTTTATCCAGGAGCTAAACCAGCACATTCGATGACAGGAGAACCAGATGTGCGCCGACATGATAGATCTGAAGAAGGCTAAGACTAGAATCAAGGAACTGGAGGAAGAACTCAAGGCTACACGTGAAGATTATGAAGAAGAAATTGAAGTATTGGTCGAGAAGAATGACAACCTAATCAAGAAGATTGGAATAGTTATGGGAGGCCCTACGCCAGTTGATGAAGACGAAGAACCCAAGGAGATTAGCCCGGAAAACTACATCATCATCGACGGCACCGACTCGGAAGCAGATAGTAGCGATGATGATTATGTTGATGAAGCTGGAGCAGATATTATGGAGTCAACGACCGTAGAATATTTCTAGTAGACCACCTCATTAGTAGTAGTAGTCCACCATGTAAATATAGTAGTCCGAGCACTTTTGCGATAGATAGATCGATTGTATGCCCTTGTTTGATTGATTGAAGTGAATTGTTTGTTTTGCCTCATGTGCATATGGGTAGTGTTTTCTCTTTAGAACCCCTCTATTCTTATATCTCATCTTTTCTAAAACCCTCAGATGCCTCCGAGACGTGACCCCGAATTTACCTTTCCACCGGAGCTCACCCAGTTGATCCAGCAGCAGAACACATTGATGCAGTTGCTAGTCCAGAATCAGAATCGGGGGAACAACAACAACAACCCACCACCACCACCACCACCTGTTGACCACTTAGCCCGTTTTCTTAGGCTGAATCCGCCGGTGTTTTCCAGTAGCACCGAGCCGATAGTAGCAGATGATTGGCTCCGCAAGACAGCTAGGGAGTTGACCACAGCAGGATGCACAGATGCGGAGAAGGTGAAGTTTGCCGCACATCAGCTAGAAGGACCCGCAGCATCATGGTGGGAGAATTTCACAGCCACTTTCCCAGTCGACACTATCACATGGGACCAGTTTCAGCAGGCTTTTTGAACTGCCCATGTTTCAGCAGGAGCTATGGCCATGAAGAAGCGTGAGTTTCGCAACTTGCGCCAAGGAGGACAGACAGTTGGCCAGTATGTGGAGGAATTTAGTAAGCTAGCACGTTATGCCCCAGATGACGTCGCTACGGATGCAGCTAAGCAGGAGAAGTTTCTAGAAGGACTGAATGATGAGTTGAGCATGCAGTTGATGGTAGCAACCTTCAACACCTACCAGGAGTTGGTAGATCGTGCTCTTATGATTGAAGGCAAGCAGCAGCAAATTGAGAATCGCAATAGGAAGTATGGACAAGGAAAGTACAATTCAGGAGCTCAGCAGAAGCCACGTTTTACCCCTAGACCGGGAGGACATTTTCAGCATACCCATGGAGGAGGTAGCTCGCACAATCACAATGGCACCAAGAATGGTAATGGCAATGGAGGAAGCAATGGCCAGAACCGCACCAACCCATCAACCCCAGCCAAGAAGGACCTAAGCCAAGTCACTTGCTTTAAGTGTTCGAAGACCGGACATTATGCCAATGAATGTCCTGAAGGCCAAAATGGCAATGGAAGTTCTGGGAAGAAGCCGAACCCTTTCAACAGGGGACAGGTGAACCACGTTAGCATGGAGGAGGTTGAAGCTCAGCCCGATGCAGTAATAGGTAAGTTTTTGGTTAAGTCATTTACTGCACTCGTTCTTTTTGATACTGGTGCATCGCATTCATACATCTCAAGGGGATTTGTGGATAAGTATAACCTATCAACCCAAGCCCTTAGGTCACCCATGTTAGTAACCTCGCCCGGAGCAGAGTATGTGGCTAGTCTATGGTGTGACCGGTTACCATTAAGGATTGGTAACTATGTTTTCCCTCAGACCTAATAGTATTGGAATCTCAAGGATTGGATGTGATATTAGGCATGGATTGCTTATCAAAGTATGAAGGGAATATTGAGTGTGCTAGTAAGACAATTTTGCTTACCACCCCAGAAGAGAGAAGGATCAAGTATGTATCCCGGCATGTGCCAAAGAGGACTCAAGTAAATTGCCTAACAGGAGTTGTGCAGGAGGAAGTACCAGTGGTAAGGGATTTTCCTGATGTATTTCCGGAAGAGTTGCCAGGCATGCCACCGGATAGAGATATTGAGTTTTTGATTGAGCTATTGCCAGGCACAGGGCCAATATCAAAGAGACCATATAGGATGCCAGCAAAGGATTTGGTGGAAATTAAGAAGCAGATTAAGGAGTTACTGGATAAGGGATATATCCGCCCAAGTTCTTCGCCTTGGGGATCGCCAGTACTTCTAGTGGAGAAGAAGGATGGATCGTTAAGGATGGTTGTTGATTATCGAGGATTGAATGAAGTAACGATCAAAAACAAGTACCCACTACCAATGATCAACGATCTGTTTGATCGATTGCAAGGAGCTAAGGTATTTTCCAAGATCGATCTGCGATCAGGATACCACCAGTTGAAGATTCGAGAACAGGATATTCCTAAGACAGCTTTTACCACCAGATATGGGCTGTACGAGTATACCGTTATGTCATTTGGTCTGACTAACGCACCTGCCTATTTTATGAACATGATGAACAAAGTGTTTATGGAGTTTTTGGATAAGTTCGTCGCAGTGTTCATTGATGATATTCCGGTTTATTCGAAGAATGAAGAGGAACATAAGGAGCATTTACGTTTGGTACTTGGAAAGCTCAGAGAACATCAATTATATGCCAAGTTCATCAAATGTGAGTTTTGGTTGAAGGAAGTAGGATTCCTCGGACACGTTATATCTGGAGAAGGTATAGCAGTTGATCCCACTAAAGTTGAAACTGTGACCAAGTGGGAAGCCCCAACAACAGTTGGAGAGATCCGGAGTTTTCTTGGACTCGCAGGATACTACCGGAGATTTATTGAGAATTTCTCAAAGATTGCGAAGCCTATGACAGAGTTGTTAAAGAAAGGTACCAAGTTCATATGGACAGAGGAATGTGAGGCTAGTTTCCAGGAATTGAAGAAACGCTTGGTTACCTCACCAGTGTTGATTTTGCCAGACCAGACCAAAGATTATGAGGTGTATTGCAACGCTTCACGTCGAGGACTTGGAGGAGTGCTTATGCAGGAAAAGAGAGTTGTTTCATATGCCTCAAGACAACTGAAGCCTCATGAGTTGAATTATGCTACGCATGATTTGGAGTTAGCAGCCGTAGTGCATGCTTTGAAAACATGGAGACATTTCCTCATTGGAAATCATTGTGAGGTGTACACAGATCATAAGAGTTTGAAGTACATTTTCACCCAGAAGGAGTTGAATCTCAGACAAAGGAGATGGTTGGAGCTTATCAAGGATTATGATATGAAATTGCATTATCATCCTGGAAAGGCTAATGTAGGGATCAAAGGGATCATGAGACTATTCATACTAGAAACTTCCGTGTGCAGCCACAAGCTATTATGGGCTCTAGCATAGTTGACTAAGTTGTGCGAATTTTTACAGTGGTAGACTAGCAGATGTAGGGGATGTAGGTGGTATGGTCTACCCGATCGTAAGGTGCTAGCGCTTCTGAAAGACTATGTCTCGGTCATCCGTCTTCTCAAACACCATGTAGTGCGAGAAATCAAACGGAGGCAATCGAGTCTTGTGGGGAAAAGTGCGCAAACCTATGCAGAGTGTAATAAACTAATCATGGTTAGCCGTGTCCCCGGTTATGGACATCTTGAGTATCTAGTACTTGGATTTTCATGTGAATCTCAACATGTTACTCTAAATTAATTTTGTTGGGTTATGTTTAATGATGATGCTTAATTGGGATTGAGGATGTTGTCAACCATTCTCAATGTTTAACAACCACCATGATAGTAATTAAATTTTATTCCTTTGAAGTAGGGAAAATTTGGCTTTACGCAAAACTGTAACCATAGAGCTTTCCACCAGTCAAATATGCATATAGAATAGCTGTTTCATTCCATTACTCTCTATGTGTTACCTTGCCAGCATATTCCATGTGCTGACCCGTTTCGGGCTGCAACGTTAATGTTGCAGACTTTTCAGACGACGATTAAGGAGTTTTTAGGTCGTGGTTCTATACTCAGTGATGCCGTTGAAGTTGATGGACTCACTTATCTTCCAAGCCTTTTGATGTTATCGTTATTAGATGGCCTTAAGCCATACTTATTGTAATAATTTCTCTTTTGAGACACTCGATGTAATAAGTGTGTGATTGCTACTCTGCTATAAGTCCTCCGAGTACTGTGTGGTGTGAGCATTACTGATCCAGGGATGACACCGGAGCACAGAGATCAGACCGTTTGAGGTCTGGTCGCTACAACAAGACCACTGGTTTCAAGAAGGGCAAGGGCCAGAAGGGAAACTTCATGGATGGCAAACCAGTTGCCGCTCCAGTGAAGGAACCCAAGGTTGAACCCGAACACGAGACTAAGTGCTTCTATTGTAAGGGGAACGGTCACTGGTAGCGGAATTACCCCAAATGCATGGTAGATAAGAAGGCTGGCAACTTCAACAAAGTATATACGTGTTATTAATGTGTACCTTACTAGTACTCCTGGTAGCACCTGGGTATTGGATACCGGTTCAGTTGCTATTATTGGTGACTTGAAGCAAAAGCTACGGACTAAACTGAGACTGGCTAAGGGTGAGGTGACGATGTGTGTTGGAAGTGTTTCCAAAGTTGATGAGATCACCATCGCACGCTCCATCTGCCTTCGGGATTAGTATTGAACCTAGATAAATGTTATCAGGTGTCTACGTTGAGCATGAATATGATTAGATCATGTTCATTGCAATACGGTTATTCATTTAAGTTAGAGAATACTGGTTATTCTGTTTACATGAATAATACCTTTCATGGTCATGCACCCTATGTGAATGGTTCATTGAATCTCGGTCGTGGTAATACACATGTTCACGCCAAAAGATGTAGAGTTAATAATGATAGTACCACTTTCTTGTGGCACTGCCGCTTAGGTCATATTGGCGTAAGATGCATGAAGAAACTCCATGTCGATGGATGTTTGGAGTCACTTGATTTTGAATCGCTTGACACATGCGGGCCATGCCTCATGGGCAGGATGACTAAGACCCCGTTTTCAGGTACAATGAGACGGGCAAGTGACTTGTTGGAAATCATACATGATGATGCGTGTGATCCAATGAGAAATTGAAGCGTGCGGTGGATATCACTATTTTCTCATCTTCACTGACAATTTGAGTAGATATAGGTATATTTACTTAATGAAGCACAAGTCTAAAACGTTTGAAAAGTTCAAGCAATTTCAGAGTGAAGTTAAGAATCATCATAACAGGAAGATCATGTTCCTACGATCTGATCAAAAGGGGATTTTCTGAGTTATGAGTTTGGCAATCACTTAAGACATTGTGGAATTGTTTCGCAGTTGAAGCCACCTGGAACACTCAGCGTAATGGTGTGTCCGGATGTCGTAATCGAACCCTATGAGATATGGTGCGATCTATGGTGTCTCTTACCGATCTACCGCAATTATTTTGAGGTTGTGCATTAGAGACAGCTGCATTCACTTTAGATAGGACACCATATAAGTCCGTTGAGATGACGTCGTATGAACATAGGTTTGGCAAGAAACCAAAGTTGTCGTTTCTTAATGTTTGGGGCTGCGATGCTTAAGGCTTTAGCCGGAGAAGCTCAAACCCAAAAGCGGACAAACACATCTTCATAGGATACCCAAAGGTGACAGTTGGGTATACCTTCTATCTCAGATCCGAGGGCAAATTGTTTGTCGCTAAGAACGGGTCCTTTCTCGAGAAGGAGCTTCTCTTGAAAGAATTGAGTGGGAGGAAGATAGAACTTGATGAGGTTGTCGAACCTTTACTTCAACTAGAGAGTGATGCAACACAGAAAGATGTTTTCTGTGGCGCCTACGTCTGTTGAAGAGGAAGTTAATGATAGTGATCATGAAACTTTGGATCAAGTTGCTATCGAACCTCGTAGGTCGACAAGGATATGTACTACTCCTGAGTGGTACGGTAATCCTGTCTTAGATATCATGTTGTTAGACAACAATGAACCTACGAGCTATGGAGAAGCAATGGTGGGCCCGTATTCCGACAAATGGTTAGAAGCCATGAAATCCGAGATAGGATCCATGTATCAGAACAAAGTATGGACTTTGGTGGACTTGCCCGATGATTGGCGAGCCATTGAGATAAATGGATCTTTAAGAAGAAGATGGACATGGGCGGTAATGTTACCGTCTATGAAGCTCGACTTGTGGGAAAGAGTCTTTTCACACGTTCAAGGAGTTGACTATGATGAGAATTTCTCACCCGTAGCGATGCTTAAGTCCGTCGGAATCATGTTAGCATTAGCTGTATTTTTCGATTATGAAATCTGACAGATGGATGTCAAAACAAGTTTTCTTACCAGTTTTCGTAAGAAAAGGTTGTATGTGATACAATAAAAGGTTTTGTCGATCCTAAGGATGCTAAAAGGTATGCTAGCTCCAGCAATCCTTCTATGGACCAGAGCAAGCATCTCGGAGTCAGAATACATGCTTTGATGGAGTGATCAAATCTTTTAGGTTTATACAATGTTTGCTAGAAACTTGTATTTACAAGAAAGTGAGTGGGAGCACTACAACATTTCTGATAAGTATATGTGGATGACATATAGTTGATCCGAAATAATGTAGAATTTCTGGAATGCATAAACGGTTGTTTGAACAGTGATTTTCAAAGGAAGACCTGGATAAAGCTGCTTACATATTGGGCATCAAGATCTATAGAGATAGATCAAGACACCTGATGATACTTTCAAAGAACGCACACCTTGACATGTTTTTGAAGGAGTTAAAAATAGATCAGTCAAAGAAGGGGTTCTTACCTGAGTTGTAAGGTGTGAAGTTGAGTAAGACTCAAAGATTGACCACGGCAGAAGAAAGAGGAAGGACGAAGGTCGTCCCCTATGTTGTTGTCATAGGCTCTATACGGTATGCCATACTGAGTACCGCACCTGATGTGTGCCTTGCCACATGTCTGGCAAGAGGGTACAAAGGTGATATAGGAGTGGATCACCAGATAGCGGTCAAAATTATCCTTAGAGGAATAAGGAAATGTTTCTCGGTTATGGAGGTGATAAAGAGTTCGACGTAAAGAGTTACGTCGATGCAAGCTTAGCACCTATCCGGATAGCTCTGAGTAGAGATACCGGATACGTATAATGGAGCAACAATTTGGAATAGCTCCAAGTGGAACGTGGTATCAGCATCTACAATGTGACATAAAGTTTTGCGAAATACATAGGGATCTGAATATGGCAAGACCCGTTGACTACAACCTCTCTCACAAGCATAACATGATCAAACCCAGAACTCTTTGAGTGTTAATCACATAGTGATGTGAACAAGATCATTGAGTCTAGTAGACTCTTGGATGTTGGTCACATGTCGATGTGACCTGTGAGTGTTAATGACATGGCGATGTGAACTAGATTATTGACTCTAGTGCAAGTGGGAGACTGTTGGAAATATGCCCTAGAGGCAATAATAAATTGGTTATTATTATATTTCCTCGTTCATGATAATGGTTTATTATCCATGCTAGAATTGTATTGATAGGAAACTCAGATACATGTGTGGATACATAGACAACACCATGTCCCTACTAAGCCTCTAGTTGACTAGCTCGTTGATCAATAGATGGTTACGGTTTCCTGACCATGGACATTGGATATCGTTGATAACGGGATCACATCATTAGGAGAGTGATGTGATGGACAAGACCCAATCCTAAGCCTAGCACAAGATCGTGTAGTTCGTATGCTAAAGCTTTTCTAATGTCAAGTATCATTTCCTTAGACCATGAGATTGTGCAACTCCCGGATACCGTAGGAGTGCTTTGGGTGTGCCAAACGTCACAACGTAACTGGGTGGCTATAAAGGTGCACTACGGGTATCTCCGAAAGTGTCTGTTGGGTTGGCACGAATCGAGACTGGGATTTGTCACTCCGTGTAAACGGAGAGGTATCTCTGGGCCCACTCGGTAGGACATCATCATAATATGCACAATGTGACCAAGGAGTTAATCACGGGATGATGTTTTACGGAATGAGTAAAGAGACCTGCCGGTAACGAGATTGAACAAGGTATCGGGATACCGATGATCGAATCTCGGGCAAGTATCGTACCGATAGACAAAGGGAATTGTATACGGGATTGATTGAATCCTTGACATCGTGGTTCATCCGATGAGATCATCGTGGAGCATGTGGGAGCCAACATGGGTATCCAGATCCCGCTGTTGGTTATTGACCGGCGAGTTGTCTCGGCCATGTCTGCATGACTCCCGAACCCGTAGGGTCTACACACTTAAGGTTCGATGACGCTAGGGTTATAGGGAAAGTATGTACGCGGTTACCGAATGTTGTTCAGAGTCCCGGATGAGATCCCGAACGTCACGAGGAGTTTCGGAATGGTCCGGAGGTAAAGATTGATATATAGGAAGTATGGTTTTGGCCACCGGAAGTGTTCCGGGCATCATCGGTAGTGTACCGGGACCACCGGAGGGGTCCGGGGGTCCACCGGGAGGGGCCACGGGCCTCGGACGCCTACATGGGCCAATAGTGGGAAGGGACCAGCCCCTAGGTGGGCTGGGGCGCCTTCCACCAAGGCCCAAGGCGCCTCCAAGAGGGGAGGGGGCAAACCCTAGGGCAGATGGGCCCTAAAGCCACCCCAGGTGCGCCTCCCCCTCTCCCCCATGTGGCCGCCACCCTAGATGGGATCTAGGGCTGCCGCACCCCTTGGGGTGGGAACCCTAGAGGGGGCGCAGCCCCCTCCCCTCCCCCTATATATACTTGAGGTATGGGGGCTGCCCAAGATACGATTCGATCTCTCTCTTGGCGCAGCCCTACCCCTCTCCCTCCTCGTCTCTCGTAGTGCTTGGCGAAGCCCTGCTGGAGTCCCGCGCTCCTCCACCACCACCACGCCGTCGTGCTGCTGCTGGACGGAGTCTTCCCAACCTCTCCTTCTCCCCTTGTTGGATCAAGGCGTGGGAGACGTCACCGGGCTGCACGTGTGTTGAACGCGGAGGCGCCGTTGTTCGGCGCTTAGATCGGAATCAACCGTGATTTGAATCGCTGCGAGTACAACTCCTTCATCCGCGTTCTTACAACGCTTCCGCTTAGCGATCTACAAGGGTATGTAGATGCACTCCCCTTCCCCTCGTTGCTAGATTACTCCATAGATTGATCTTGGTGATGCGTAGAAAATTTTAAATTTCTGCTACGATCCCCAACACTCTTCTTAGGCTCATACAAATGGTAGAAGAGCTCACCTTATAAAGAGGTGCAACTCTCTCTCAACTTCCGGGGTGGGACTAAACTTTAGTCTCACTCACTTCACTCACATGTATGCATGAATGGGCCAAGAGAATTTCAGAATTTTAGTTGGGCTTTGGGCCAAAGGCCTACTAGCAAAATTCCAACAATCCCCCACAAAGTCTCATTGGCACATCTCATCATTTAGTTCCAAAACATTGTTTATATACCGGTGCTTAGTGGAGACTGTGAAGTTGAACTTCCACTTAGAGTTTTATGCTACACTAGATCACAACTTGAATAGTGGACTATGCCTTGAACTACAAGTTTTCTGTGAAACTAGTTTCACACAAATTCTTGACCGATACTAGGCTGCCGCAAGGCTTCCCCGCGGGTGGAGCGTATACGTCATACTCCAGGGCCTTTCATGAATTTATTAGAGAACACCCAATTCTCACAGACTGCGACGTTTAACAGTCAAATTCATATAGGTGTGTTCCTCGGGAGATGTTCTGCACGACAACATCTCTGCTTACCCGAATAAGCCACTTGGAACACATTAAGATAAGTATCAACATGCCATGCAGATCAGGAGAGTATTGCATCTTCATGGAGTGGGATAATTATATAGGGATACTCTCCTCCCAGCTGACCAACAGCTCACATAGAGTGGGTTACACTATGGACAACTCATGCGGTGGGTCTCAAACCCATTTCTATCGATGCATTATCTATCACGTTACGTGATAGACCCTTTGTGAAGGGATCTGCCAAGTTTTTCGACGTTAGGATATAATCCAATGTAATAACTCTGGAGTTCCTCAATTTTCTGACAGATTTTAGTCTCCTATTCACATGCCTTGAGGACTTCATATTGTCCTTAGAACTGTTTATCTTGACTATCATAGTTTGACGCACTTGTCACCGTCGTTTACTACAAAGCCGGCAGTAGTTAATGTTCTTTTGAACTTCTCATGCCAGTCCTTAGGAGCTTGTTTAAGGCCATATAAAGACTTTAATAACTTGCACACCTTTTCTTCCTGACCAGGTACTACAAAACCATCTGGCTGATTCATATAAATTTCCTCCTTTAACTCTCCATTGAGGAAAGCCGTCTTAACGTCCATTTGATGAACGAGAAGACCATGTGAGGCAGCCAGTGATAGTGGCACCCGAATTGTGGTCAGTCTAGCCACGGGTGAGTAAGTATCAAAGAAGTCTTCACCTTCTTTCTGGGTATAACCCTTAGCCACAAGCCGTGCCTTGTACTTTTCAATCGTACCATCTGGTCTAAGCTTCTTCTTGAACACCCACTTACATCCTACATGTTTGCACCCATAAGGACGGTCAGTGATCTCCCAGGTTCCGTTAGCTAAGATGGAATCCATCTCGCTACAGCTTCCTTCCAGTAGCCAGCATCAGGAGATGCATAGGCTTCTGAAATAGTCCTGGGTGTGTCATCCATGAGGTACACAATGAAATCATCACCAAAGGACTTTGCAGTCCTCTGTCTCGTACTCCCCACAGGAGTTCCATTGTCACCCTCAACTGGATTCTCAACGTGTTCCATCGCAATGGTGGGTTCAGGAATTACAGCGAATTCCTCACTAGATGGAGTAGGTATCTCCTAATTTCATGAACTCGACATATCCTTCATAGGAAATATGTCCTCAAAGAAAGTTGCATCATTCGACTCCATAATCGTACCAACATGCATGTCGGCTACCTCATATTTTATTATCAAAAATCTATAGCCGATGCTATGAAAAGCATAGCCCAGAAGAACACAATCCACGGTTTTTGGTCCAAGCTTGCGCTTCTTGGGAATTGGTATATCGACTTTCGCCAAACAACCCCAAATACGTAGGTAAGAGAGTTTCAATCTTTTCTTTTCTCATTCCTCAAATGGGGTCATGGTCTTATGCTTTGTGGGAACTCGGTTTAGGACATCACGCAGTCATTAGCGCCTCCCCCACCATTCCTTGGAGAGACCCGATGTGTCTAACATGGTGTTAACCATATTAGTTAGAGTTCGGTTCTTTATTTCGGCTACCCCATTTGACTGAGGTGAGTAGGGAGGCGTCCTCTCATGGATTATACCATGTTCCGCACAAAACAAATCAAATTCATTGGAAAAATACTCTCCACCACGATCAGACCTAAACCGTTTAATTTTTCGATCAAGTTGGTTCTCTGCTTCAGCTTTATAGTTTTTGAAGAAAGTTAAAGCCTCATCTTTTGATTTAGAAGATACACATAACAATATCTAGTGGAGTCATCAATCAACGTCATGAAGTATCTCTTTCCACCTTTTGTCAACACACCATTCATCTCACAAAGATCGGAATGTATAAGCTCTAGCGGCGCCAAGTCTCTTGCCTCTGCAGTCTTATGGGACTTGCGAGATTGCTTAGCTTGCACACATACTTGGCACTTGGAGCCTTTGACAGTAGAGATTTTCAGAATTAAATTCATATTGGCTAGCCGTGTCATGCAACCAAAGTTAAATGTGACAAAGTCGTGAATGCCAAATATCAGACTCATTATTGTCGCAAACATTATTAATAACTTTAGTGCAAATATCTGACAAAGAGAGGCAGAACAAGCCTCCACTCTCATAGCCTTTTCCAACAAATTGTTCATACTTAGAAATTGCAACTTTATTGGATTCGAAAACCAACTTAAAACCATCTCGACATAAACAGGAACCGCTAACGAGATTTTTATTGATGGACGGCACATGATGAACGTTCTTCAGACGCATGGTCTTCCCCGAAGTAAACTTCAGATCGGCCGTACCAACACCTCGAACGATGGCATGTGACCCGTTCCCCATCAACACGGGATAAGTCCCTGTGACCTGGTAAGAACAAAACATGGAGGCATCAGCACAAACATGTACATTGGCACCGGTGTCAATTAACCAATTAGGAGATTGAAATACTAAAAGGATGGTAGGAAGAATACCGTACCCAAAATCCTTCATATCAGTATCACCGATGACAACATTAGCGGACTTGCCGCTCTTCTCATGTTTGCGCTCCTCAAAGCGGTTAGGACCCTTCGGAGCCCAGTGATTAGGATCACCGCAGACATGGCAAGGTCCCTTCCCTTTCTTATGAGAATTCTACTTAAAGTTGGTAGAATGTGACGGCTTGTTCTTTGTATCAAACTTGCCTTTGCCCTGAGTTTTGTTCTTGTTGTTTTTGAACTTGTTGGGCTGGAAGTTCTTCTTCTATACCATGTGGGCACTAGAAGCTCCCTCAGCAACTCAAGCACGTGTGTCCTTTGCTCTCGCCTTCTATTCAACATCAAGAGTACCAATGAGATCCGCAACGGAAAACTCCTGTCTCTTGTGTTTCAGGGAAGTAGAAAAATTGTTCCACAAAGGTGGAAGCTTGGCAATGATGCATCCGACAACACACACTTGAAGTACTTAAGTTCTTTTGTGAGCGACTGTATCTCATGAGCCTGTTGTACAACAGAACGCTCATCGGTTATCTTGTAGCCATAGAATTGCTCCATGACGTACAATTCGCTGCCGGCGTCCAAGCACCAAACTTGACCTCGAGCGCAGCCCACATGTACTTGCCGTTGTCAAACGACATATACAAATACATAATGGAGTCATCAAGAACACTCAGAAGAGCGCCTTTAAAGAGAGTATCAATCTTCTCAAACGCTTCCAGTTGTGTTGGATTAAGTTCGCCATCAGGCTTGCCCTTGGTGGCGTCATAGTAGCCCATGGTCTGAAACCAGTAGACTGCTCTCGTGCGCCACCTCTTATATTGCGCCCCTTTAAAGGCAGGCGGCTTCAGATGCACATCAAAACCATTCTGAGTAAATTGCCTATAATCGGGTTTTTGGATTGTTGGAAATATGAGCAAATTACTACGAGATTTAATCTGAATAAACAGAAGATAAATCATGACTGCAGTAGCAGAGATTAAACTAATCATGCGAACTAGCATAGTAGATGAACCTATCACATCTAGGGCACATAGTAGAAACATGAATTCTACCACGATCTCGAACAGGAAGGATAGAATCACATATGGTGCAGCAGGAGCGGCACCGCCGGCATTAACATTGTCGCCCATGTCGTCGAGGATGAGGTTGCTGAGGTCGGGGAAGAAGTCGTTGTTTGCGAAGTCGTTGCTGCCAGCAGTCGCGCACGCTCCCCAAAAACCTGATCGCCCCTCTCCCGTACAGGATCACGAGAGGCGGGGTTCCGGAGGCCTGCTGTCCCTTCTCGTGGTGCATGCCGAAAGGAGGGATGGAGAAGACTTGCTTGGTGGCGCAATGATCTGGAACGATGGTGCGAAACCATACGAAGCGGCGGCGGTTAGGGTAGACGTCTGCCTGACTATATAATGCGGGTCGGTAGGTCATGGGAGTAAACCCCACGTCCGAGTCATCACGATCCAAAAGAATCGGAAATGGATCAGTAATTAACGCGTCCATTAATTATTAATTAATGAATCATTAATTTTTCCCAAGCAGCAAAATATAGACAACGTGCATAGCTCTATCCTCGGCTCAATCCCGCAACCCGCGGCGCGACGAGGCGAGCGAGGAGGAGGAGTGCGCGTGTAGGTCTCCTCTTCTCATGCTCATACAAGTGGTAGAAGAGCTCACCTTATAAAGAGGTGCAACTCTCTCTCAACTTCCGAGGTGGGACTAAACTTTAGTCTCACTCACTCCATTTACATGTGTGCATGAATGGGCCAAGAGAATTTCAGAATTTTAGTTGGGCTTTGACCAAAGGCTACTACCAAAATTCCAACAAAACCATCACTGGAAGTAAGCAGAAAAAGCCTAGGAAATTGCACACTTAAATGCCTATCTCCGAGCCATATGTAAGTCCAAAACATAGTTCTCTGTCCGTTCCCCATCATTTTCCTATTGTATTGCAAGAAAATAGGTTTAACTTTCATTAGACCCTGCCAAAAATGGGACTGGCCAGGTTTACTATCAGCATATCTTAGTGTACATTTCTTTAACTCAAATCCTACCAAACCTTAGTTTCATTTTCTAACTTCCAAATCCATTTGCACAACAAACAAATATTCATAATATCTAAATCTATCACTCCTAAACCTCCCAATTCTTTCGGCCTACACACATCCTCCCACTTCACTAAGTGATACTTTTTAGGATTGTTTTCTTCTTGCCATAACATTCTTTTCATAAAAAATCATTCTTTTACTAGGCCCTTTAGGGAGTTCGAACAAGGACATCATATAAAGAGGAATACTACTCAAATTAGAAGTAATCAAAATGAGTCTACCACTATAAGATCTATTCCCACCTTTCCAAACACTGAGTTTATTTTCCATTTTCTCTTCAGGCCAACTCGAAACACTATTACAAAGTCTAATCGCATTAATGGGTATCCCCAAATATCTAGAAGGTATTTTACCAACAGCACAAGTAAAAATAGTAGAATAGCTCTCATGTTTATCTCTAGCTTCTTCAAAATAGAAGACTTCACTTCTATGAAAATTATCTTTCAAGCCAGTTAATTGTTCAAATAAACGGAAAATTAATTTAATGTTTCTAGCACTCTCCAGATTATCTTGGAACATAAAAATCGCATCATCGGCATATTGGAGCATGCTAACACCCCCAGGCACTGAATTTTGGGCTAGTCCCTGAATATAACCTTTTCTCTTGTGCTTTGATCATTAACAAATTAAGGACATCCATAGCTATGTTAATAAGTAATGGGGAGAAAGGGTCCCCCTGTCGAAGCCCTTCCTTCATCCCGAAGAAAGGACCTATTTGATCATTAACCATAACTGCCACATTTCCCCTTTCTTCTGTTTGCATGACCCAGCTAATAAATTCGGACTGTTGGTCTGGTCGCCGCTGAGGTAGAGCAGGACATGGGACACACACCAGCTCACAGGACTCGAAGCGCCACCATCTCTCAAGCCATACTCTTCCTAATCAGAGCTCGTGCCTTGCATGTTGCCAGTGGACGTGGGAGCTGTGCACCATACGTGGCGCCTGAGAGTGTGACTCCGCCTAGCAAACATCCGCCGGGAGGGTTGTCCCAGTTTCCCACGCCCGCTGCCTGGCACGGCAAGCACACTGCGCCATACTTACGTCGGCTGAGGCCCAAACATTGATCTCCGCTCGGCGTGGCAACGAAGCGGTTGCACATCCACCACGGCGTTCGGAAGCCAAACGGACTGCACTTCCTCTGGGGAGTCCGCGACGACACGCCTCGCGCCATATCAATGCACCATTTGGGCGGATGCAATGGATTCCCATCTGATGGAGTCCGACCATTGTCGTCGGGTGGACTCCTCCTAGGAACAGGGGAGTGCAGGGCGGACGACCATCTCCTCCTCGAGGCCGCGTGGGACGAGCTCCGGGTCAACGGATTGGGGGTGTAGGACTCGGATCCGCTGCCCGCCATGCCAGAGAAGGGGGGAGATCGTCGGACGAGAGCTTGTGGGATGAGGGGAGTGGTTTGGAGTGGAATGCGGCTAGGGTTTCCTCCGGAGTGCGGATATGGGTAAATTTATGTAGAGACAATGGGTCATAGTGGGCCGGATCAGACGTGACAGGCGTGTCCGGGCACGCCCGGGTGTCCCCATATCCGTCCCACATATGGACTGGATATGAGGGTTATCAGTCAGTCCGAACGTTTGGGTCGGATATGAAGCGTCCGCTTGAGTGGCAATTTTTTCGTCCGGACAATGACCGGGCAGCCCACCCGGGCATTTAGGGCGGGTACGGGTCCGGTTATAGGTGCTCTAAAATCTTGAGAGTGGGGTTTTTTTTTTTTGCTCTTTTAAAATTTTAGAGTGAATTCATATTGTATATAACATTCAGAAATCAAATATCTAATCCCAGTGGCAACGAGCGCGGTTTCCTCTAGTATAAATCCTACTTGAGAAGCAGATCGGTTCAAGAAAGAATGCCTTAGTGAAAACTAAAAACAAGATAAAAGTCCCTCCGTTGAAAGAATTTAAGAATTGCAATCCTTAAAGAAAACACTGCTTCGTCATTTGATTTGTAAAATTTGCAATACATATGAGTTCTTTATTTGAAGTATTCTTTTATTGGAGAAATTTTTAATCTGTTCATTTTTAGTCATATGAGTACAAAGAACAACAAAGATAATAAAAATCACAACTACGTCCACCTAGTAATGATAACAAGTGCTCGAGCAAGCCGATGGCGCGTCGCCGTCATCGCCCTTCCGTTATTGAAGCCGGGCAAACCTTGTTGTAGTAGACAGTCGAGAAGTCGTCGTGCTAAATCTTCATAGGATCAGCGCACCAGAGCAGCAACCATCAGCGATGAAGAAAGTCGTATATTAGAAGGATCAAACATGTAAACACTCAAACTAAGACGAACGAAGACCGGATCAAATAGATCATTCGAAGACCAGCACTGGCTGAATCCCGTGAGATCCGACGGAGACACACCTTCACACGCCCTCCGACGATGCTAGACGCACCATCGGGGCAGGGATAGAACGTGGGAGATATTATTCATACTAAGGGGCATCATTGTCGCCACACAGACCGAACCAAGACGTTGAATATAAAAAGAATAAAAACGGGGTCCCGCCCGCCGCCGGGGGGTGTGGGGCGAGATCCTCCGCATCTCCATGGCTCAGAGGTCATTGGAGATAGGGCAGACCAACGGCGTCAACAGGAGAAGAAGGGGCTTTTCTTATGGATGAGGAAAGAGATCCCCTTAGTGTGCGTCCAGTACGAAATCTTATTTGAAGTATTCTTGCATTATAGAAAAAACACTATATAGGCTTAAAGAAACTAATATGTTTTCCTCTGATCATCAAACATGGAAAAATCCATGAAACTCTCTTATTTTGCACACAAAAAAAACGAACGTGGAACATTGATGTAGAATTTTTTTTAATCTGTCACTAAATTACAAAATCGTGTTTCTGCCTTTCCTAACTGCTGCGGATCCTACAAATTAAAGTGGTTCCTGTGTAATTTTGTCCAGAAAAGATGTGAAAGGTGGAATAAAATACCCGGAGCATCCTTTCGGACTGCCTGCCTGCCGCCCAAACGCTGAATCAAAGCTTTGTTTATCCGGGCACATACACGCACAAAGCCTGGTGGCCGCATGCGCTGAGATGGGATCTAGTCACCTGGGGCCCACCTGTCACCATCATTTCCAAGCTGTGGGTACTCGGTGCCGCTGCTACGTGTTAACCACCAACTACAGTACCCATCAAGTGACGCGACGCCTCAAGCGAGAAATGGGAAATCCACCGATGAAAACAAGGGAGGGTTGTCTAGGTTTGGATATCTTGGGGTCTCCCGTGGGCTGAATAACCAAATGAGCTTGATTTTTCTGGGACTATGCTGATGTCTCCTCAAAGTATCATAAAACTACACAAACAACAACAAGAAGAAAATGCCATAGACACCGGTTGACTTTGGATCATCGTTCGTTTTTTGAAAAGGATCCGAATCTATTATAAAAGTTCGCCAAAAGTAAAAGGCACCTCAAACACAATAAATATTACATCGAGAGCCCTGAAGTTTTGAACGACTACTGCCGTCACAACATGTCGTTGTCGTCGCTTCCTGTCCGAGTTGGCCTGACTTTGTCAGTAACAGCCCAGAAGTATTCGTGCAACATGCTCATTGGACTAGCGCCACAGAGTCGTAGTCGTCACGCATTGAACCCTTGAAACATTTTGAAGCACCTAACAACAAAATTTGTCCTCATGCATGCAGAGCGAGAAACTCTAACCTCGTCGTCCCACAAAGATGACAAGAATCTTGCGCTAGAGCTCTGTCAAACTCCGCCCACACGAACTCGAGGAGGATTGAAACCGGGAAGACTAGCTCAAAGATGAAGCACCGCCCCTATGAGAAAAAACTTTAACCTAAACTACTAGTCAAAGCCGAGGAAGGATCCTACTCCCCCCATTGGCGTCGTTGGCGTAGGTGTCGGCGGTCGGAGTTGTCGGACAATGACGCAAAGGAGATGATGTCGTCGAGCCAACGGGCGGTGCTAGCTTGCTCCTTCGCAATCATGCCGCTTTCGCCACGACGGTCGCGCGCCCTCTCTGCCGAGAGGCGCCCCGACTCCTCGATGCCGAGCCAGAGCACCTTCGCAGTCTTGCGGCGGCAGCGCTCGCGTCTATCTCCGCCGGGATCAGTGACCAATAGATAATGTCGCGCATGAGCCGTTCCACTAGGTCGAGCGACGTAAACATGCGGGAGCCGCAATAGCTGTGGGACAAACCGGCCGTTGTCGTCCTCTACACGACTCACTGCCTCTAACGGTGTGCTGCCCGTGCCTCCGATTTAGGTGTCCTCCTCCACGGGATCGCCGGTGCGGGCATGAGGACCCATCGTCGGTTGGGAGGAGCAACGGGACAATGGGTGTGGGAGGGGGCTCGGGGGGAGGCGGATTTGCACTAACACGAACCACGATGGGCCGGCGTTGGTAGCCGCATTGCGTCGGGCGACTGAGGACAGTGTGGAGCTCAAGCTAATACCCTTGCCCACACACGAATGCTGCACTACGACACGGTCCTCATCGTCCCACTACGGGTCCTCTTGCAGCAGGGCGTCCCTATTGATGGGATCCGTCTTGCTGCCATATCCATCGCCGGATGCGCTCCCGGAGCTCGACATGGGAAGGGATCCCGTGGAGGAGGACATCGATCACGGAGGGCTTCTACATCAACACCATAGCCTCTTCGATGATGTGTGAGTAGTTTACTTCAGACCTTCGGGTCCATAGTTATTAGCTAGATGGCTTCTTCTCTCTTTTTGGATCTCAATACGATGTTCTCCCCCTCTCTCGTGGAGATCTATTTGATGTAACCTTATTTTGCGGTGTGTTTGTTGAGACCGATGAATTGTGGGTTTATGATCAAGTTTATCTATGAACAATATTTGAATCTTCTCTGAAGTCTTTTATGTATGATTGGTTATCTTTGCAAGTCTCTTCGAATTATCAGTTTGGTTTGGCCTACTAGATTGATCTTTCTTGCAATAGGAGAAGTGCTTAGCTTTGGGTTCAATCTTGCGGTGTCCTTTCCCAGTGACAGTAGGGGCAGCAAGGCATGTATTGTATTGTTGCCATCAAGGATAACAAGATGGGGTTTATATCATATTGCATGAGTTTATCCCTCTACATCATGTCATCTTGCTTAAAGCGTTACTCTGTTCTTTTGAACTTAATACTCTAGATGCATGCTGGATAGCGGTCGATGTGTGGAGTAATAGTAGTAGATGCAGGCAGGAGTTGGTCTACTTGTCTCGGACGTGATGCCTATATACATGATCATACCTAGATATTCTCATAACTATACTCAATTCTGTCAATTGCTCAACAGTAATTTGTTTACCCACCGTAATACTTATGCTCTCGAGAGAAGCCACTAGTGAAACCTATGGCCCCCGGGTCTATTTTCCATCATATTAATCTTCCGTCAACAAGCTATTTCTTGCACTGTTTTTATTTCGCTTTATTTACTTTAAATCTTTATCATAAAAATACCAAATGTATTATCTTATCATATCTATCAGATCTCACTTTTGTAAGTGACCGTGAAGGGATTGACAACCCCTTTATTGCGTTTGTTGCGAGGATTTTATTTGTTTGTGTAGGTGCGGACTTGCGCGTGGCCTCCTACTGGATTGATACCTTGGTTCTCAAAAACTAAGGGAAATACTTACGCTACTTTGCTGCATCACCCTTTCCTCTTCAAGGGACAACGAACGCAGTGCTCAAGAGGTAGCAGGAGGCGAGCAGTGGAGGGGAGCAAAGAGTGAGAGAGTGGGGACTAGGGTTTGGTCTGGGTGGTCTTTTGTGGGGACGGGATGGGGTCGACGTGGGTCAGCGTGGGTCGGTCCAGTGTGGTGGTTGCGTCCGGGTGTGTCTTGTTCGGCTCATATCTACCCCAAATATGAGCTGGGAATTAGGGGTTGTTGGACAGCCCGGACGTTTAGGGCCGATTTGAGGGTTTGGTTGGGTCGAGCTTTTGTGACCAGACATTGACTGGGTCGTCCGTCCGGATGTATAAGGAGGATTTGAGAGGTGCTCCCTCCGGTTCTTTTTTACTTTTTTTTTGAACGGTCACCGAGGGGGAGAGAGTCCCCACCTGAATATATTGCTCAAAGTGGCCAAAATGTCAAGTGTTTGATCCAGTTTATAAGGAAAACCAGATCGAAAACCTTAACAGGTTGACCCCGTTTATAAGGGAAACCGGGCCAAAAAACCGCACAGGAGGAAGGATTACATAGGGTGAGAACATATAGAGACGCCCCGAAGAAAGCACTACCTAGCCAGCAAGCCAAGAGACCACCACCATAAAAGTCGAGTGGAAGTGGTGTGTCGTCGAGGAATCACAATACCAACACTAAACAACTATCCTAACGCACCACACCGGCGTGCGTACCAACCCCTTGGCACAACAGAGGAGCAGCACCAATCAACGAGTGACCCATCACGAACCTTAACTGGAAGCTCCGCCACAGCAAGCCGACACAATTAGCAAGGTGGGGAGGCATCGTTGCGTCGTAGTTGAGCAAAGATGAACCGAGGTAGCACGAAGAGCACGAAGCTCACAAAACAGACGACAGACATGAGAGGGTCTTGAGCTAGCAGAGCAGAGGATGACCAACCCCCAAGGGCAACGGAGGATGAATGGCGGCAAGGAGCTCCCTAGTGACGCCTTCAAGAAGGTGGACGACATCCGAGGATGACGCCGTCACAGAGCTTCCGCCTGGAGCATAACCGGTTAAATTCCCAGAGGGAAGAGCCGAGAGCTGCGAATCCGGACCGAGAGACAGGAGTGGCACATGAGCCACGCCCCCAAGAGGGTAAGCGACGCTGGAGTAGCACCGTCATGGTCAGCTGACAAGGTCAGCGGGGATTTCTCCCGTAGCACATCCGTCAATGGTGGGCCGCCATCCAAGTGGAGACAAGGGGCGACAGAGGACAGGACCGAGACGGACATGTGAGGCGGATGGTGGTGAACCGAGGAAGGATGAGTGGAGCAGGCCGCCGGTGAGGAGGGTGGAGACGAGGTGGGGTAGTGGAGTAGCGGGGTCCGCTGTACCACGACAGGGGGGTGGGGGCACTGCCAAGTGGAGGTCCTTCCCGGCAGGAACCGGCGGCGTCCGAGGTGGACAGAGGGTGGGGGCACCCGAGTGGAGGTTCTTCCCGGCAGGGACCTGCGGTGGCGGGGGCGAGGAGGCCAGGAGGGGTCCGTCGCTGGATCCACCGGACCAGCCGCAGCCCGTCCGTGACGGGCGCGCGGGGGGGGGGGGGGGGGGGGGGGGGGGGGGGGGGGGGGGGGGGGGGGCGGGGTGGAGGCGCAGGACGGGTCGTTGATGTGGAGGGGAGGGGATGCCGGCACCGGATCTGCGGCCGCCCGGCTCCGGTCAGGGAGGAGGACGGGGTCGAGGAGGATCCATGGGGAGCGAGACGAGGTGGAGCGGGGTGCATCGTCCGCCGAAGAGGATGAGGGTGGCGAGTGGAGTTATGGGTGCTGCGAGCCGAGAGAGAGCCGGTTCTTTTTTACTTCACATATAAGATTTGTATGAAGTCAAATATCATAAAGTTAGACCAACTATATATTAAAAATATCAATTGACAATATGAAATCAACATCATCAAATGGGTCATGAATTTAATTTTCATATATTTTAACTATAGTATTGTAGATGTTGATATTTTTTCATGTAAATATGTCAAACTTTACAAAGTTTAACTTTAGAGAATCCTTGTATGCAAAGTAAAAATGGACCGGAGGGAGTATAATGTGTGGGGGAGTATTCTCTTTCCTCACCATTTTCTTTTCCTCCCGCGTTGGAGCTTGCCAGTTGGACGGCTGAACGGTCATCATGCATTTTTAAAGCTAAAACATTTTTTTGTTGAAAAGGACAGACAAGCACCTGACGGGTGGGGGCGTCATGGGCTTTTAGGTTAGCTCTGATTCCACTGATTGTGCTCCAATTGCAGCCGAAAGTGTGAGGTTGACAACCAATTTGACAAAAAACCAGCAGGGCGCAAAATGCAGCTATCAAGAGTCAAGAGCTTATGTTGTGTCTTACTTTAAACATGGCGAGGGAAAATCAGAGCAGCAGTAACTGAGAAGTGTAAATAGACAGAAAAAAAATCAAAAATATATCTATACATGGGTCTTTTTATTTCCTTCAGTTTCTGTGTTTGAGTCAGTCTGAGACATAAACAAAAATATCTCAAGCATCTTCAGGGTCTACTATATATTCTCCTTTCGAAAAGGCCTGGCCTGAGATCCAAACAAAGATTACTTTACTTCCGGTGAAATCCTGCGTTTGAATCTGTCCTCAAGTGCACTCAAGTTGCCATGCCCCTTGCTTGCTTGCATCCTCCTGCCTCCTTTTCCCTCCCAGCCTCACACCTTTTGAGGTGAGATCACTGCATCTACGTCTCACCTTGTGGCAGGCACAAGACGCCACAAAGCATGTGGATTTTGACTCGCAGCAGGTGGCAAGATAAGAACGTGTGCTGCATGCTTTTTCGGCCTGTATTTTACTGGTGGTAAATAGTGCAACTTGTTCACCGTTGCAGCTGTTGGCAGAGCATCTGCGTCAACAACTTGGTTGATTGATTGACCGCCCCAATAAATCCAGTGGATTCAACACAAAAGATTCAGTACTAGTAGTAGTACCACATCTACATCTCAAAGAAAAGGACACACTTGGGGTGAAGGCCACAAGAAAAACCATGGTATTTCATCTTTGGCCCTTCAGATCCCCAGGAGCCAGCTTGAGATTATTAGCCACTCAGGGAGGCTATTTTGCATTAGTCATTGGCTAGTCAGCATCCTTATCACCTACGTGTTGGTTGAGCACATGGAAACCATGTGTTGTGATGGGGCTCCAACCACCAAGAAATTGAGAGGTGACGAAAAATTCCAAAAAATAAAAGATGTCACAGGGGATGGTGATAATCATGGCATGAGATATTACACATATTGCTTCAATGAAACGATATATTACATATACAGAGAAAACGATATCAGGAATACATCATTCATGCCTCTCACACAACTCACTCATTGACTTGACTTAAACCTAGCTGCTCTCTCTTCTCTTCTGGTAGCCACTCTTTTGTACACATCTCCATGGCCTTGCTGGCCCTGGATTTCTTGGTTGCATGGACAAAAACAATTCCATCATAAACCAAAAATAAGCATGATGACAGATGAACTAGGACAGGTACCTAACTAATTCCCAACCCCTCCCTCCAACCTAATTGAATGACTAATCCAGAAGGAAGGCAAAGGGACTCATGAAAAAATTGATTCATACAAAGAGGGCTAAACTTCGTGTTTCTTGTGCCCTCTGTCCCAGATCCCCCCTTCTAGATTTCTTCTACCCCGTCCCCCCAAACTAGAGCTCCCAAATTTACATGAAGGGCACCTGCATCTGAACCTGAAATTTATTTACATACAAAAAGATTTGTGGTAAAATTACCTAGACTCATTATACTTATGGGATTTGATTGATGGATTATATAGTTTTTAGGGGTTAAATTTTGGACTTAAGCTCCTCTCACTCATCTCCTCACTCTCATCTCTCCCTCCCAAAGCTTTTGCACTACTGAGGGGAGAAGATTTCCTGGTTATTCGATGTTGTATGTGCATCTAGACCATGGCGGCGATGCCATGGCCACGGCCGCTACGGCCACCGTCGAGGCAGTCAAAACCCTCGACGCGGACGGCTGGCTGGAACACGCGAGCGCACCCAGCCGAGGAACGGGGCGACATCGGCGGTCCCGCCGGGCGTGGGGTGGGACGGACCACCACCGGCGCTGGCGTGACCGGCGACATCACCGGCCACCATGGCAGGGGACTGGACGGGCAGTCCATGCCGAACCGGCTGTCGTGGACCACCGGGTTCGAGGCCCGCCGCGGAGGCGAGCCACAGAACAGCGGCGGCTGAGGGGACGCCGCGGAAAGATTGCTCTCGTCGCCCTGCAAGAACCGGAGCAGAAACATCAGCGACCCGTTGGAGAGAAGCCACGCGAGGAAATCATGGATCTTGGGCCGAGGCGGAGAAAGAACTCACCTTTGATAGGAGGAGGTCGAGCAGATCCATGCCGGCGCCCGCGTCAGAGTGGCCGCTCTGGTGGCACCGGAGGGGCGCGACCGGGCGGCGCGGCTTGGGGCAGAAGAGCGGGCTCTTCGCGTCGGTGGCGGCAGCGGCGGCGACCGGGACGGGGCTCTTCATGGCGGCGAAGTGGCTCATGGTTTCTTTTTTGGGTTTTTTTGGTTAGTTGATTAGATCCGGAAAATTTACAGACCCTGCAAGAACAAGAACAGCCAAAGAAATTGCTCAGTTTCACCTCTAAAATCGTTCAATCTTCACACGAACGAGACACCAAAAACATTTGCTAACTAATCTGATTTTTCCCCACCCACACAGAAAGAAATCAAAAGAAACTGGAACTTTCCAGAAGATTTGTCACAGAAGAACAAATCCTCTCGGTTTTATTCTCTCTTTTTGCAAGAACATGTGGTGGGTTCCCAAGATCTGTAACAAAACCTATCAAGAAAACAGAAAGAACGAGCCTCACCTCTACCCCAGACCACACAACACAGATCCCCAACAGAAGATGAGAAACTAGAGGGAGAGAGATAAATAGAGAAATGGGGGAGAGGAGGTTGATGTTTACCTGAAGCTTCGCCTCTGGATTTCTCTCCTTGGATACAGGGGGAGAGAAAGGAGGAGAGCCAAAACTGTTGTTACTCCTACCAAGAAATAAAAATAAAACAAAAGAAGAAACTCTCAGGATTATGAGAGGAGCGGGATGGGCGTGCCGATGGGAGGAAGGAAAGGGAAGGAGGGGATGGGAGGCCTTAAATAGCCAGGAAACGGGGAACCACACGGGGACAGCTTACCCGTAGCAAGTGGCAAATATTGTTATTTTCTCTCTTTTCTCTTTCTTTCATATAAAGAAGGGAATCCTTGATAGTAAAAAAATGGGGAGATATTTAATAATTGCATATGGGAAGCAGGTTGAGCAAAAGCTGGTAGGGGGCAAGAGGAAATTATTTCGGCCTGCACGGCAAAACTGCTGCCATAATTGAAGCAATAAACAAGATGGGACCTTTTTCTTCCTCGATTGGTCATGGAGGCCACCTTTTCTTTCGGTTTCTTTTTATTTGTGTAGGAAGGCTGGTTTTCGTGCTTCTTTGAATGATTTGGTCTGTACGCCACTCCACCACCCCTTGTTTCCTTGTGTACTTGCTCTTGAATCCTAAGCTGTCTGCCAATAATTTTGATATAATTTGTATCTCTGCAAAGAGGTCTCATGTGCAGGAGTCTGATCTTTGTAGCGTAGTTTTTCCTTATTTTTAGAGACATTATCTTTGTAACATAGTACTTCCTTCTCTCTGGTTTATTGGGCTCATCTCATTTTCTTGGTTTTACCATATTATAAGTCTTATTTTCACTTCATTCCACCACATGTTCACAATCCAAGTTGCATTAAATTGATGCATGCAAAGATTAAAAGAAACCAACCAGTGCATGTAACTATTCCTACTCATTTGGTGGTCATCCATGCATATATTGTAATTAATCCATATTAAAATTTGAGTAATTTTATAAATTACGAGATACTCCACTCATCATCTGCATTGATTGACGAGATTTTAAATTCAAGCCCTATAAATCGAAAAGGAGGAAGTACCACCATTTTGGATCTAAAATGATGAGACCGGACAAACCTGGCCATATGAGTCGTGCTTATAAGTCCAGCTCGCGGCATGTATTTTTTGGCACGGCACGAAGTGGCACGCGGATACATGGGTTGGGCCGGCCTTCAGCACGCCATGTGCCAGTGTTGATTCCTAAGGTCAAGCTTTAAGGGTGGCCTGACACGACCCTTTTAACTGTGGCGCCATTTTAGGGGTTTTTTAGAGCTGTTTTGGACGTTTTAGGGTATTTCTACAATTGTTTTAGGGATGTTTAAGCCTTTTAGGTCTTTTTTGGTAGTTTAGGCCTTTTATGTCCTTTTTGGCCTTTTTAATGTGGGTCGGTGTGCGGGGCCGATCCTCCATCCAAACTCTTCGAGTTGGCACGACGCATCCTTTTTATAGAAAGGCCGACATGGGTTGTGTTGTGCCTTGCCTTATCCGAGGCTTGACGGGTCGTGTCGACCCAGATGGTTAGGTTGGACCTGAGTTACTTCTCTACTCTCTCATATATTTGTTTTGTTTTTCTATGTACTGCTCAACAAGGTTGCTCTGAAAAACCATGTTTATCTTAGAGCAACTTCAACGTTGATCATTAAATTACCCACAAATATCTGGACCGGGCCATCCACACACTTTTGACCATTCAATGGCGGTTACCAAATTTGTCCCGACTGAAATCCCGCAAATTTGCGCCAATTACAAGGAGTTTGGAGAGTTCAGATGGATGTCACGTCATACTCGGCCAATGCGGCTTCCCGCACCATGTCCACTCCGGTCTAACGGGTTCACCGCAACACACGAGCATCCCGCCTGCCCCCATTCACTCTGGTAGATCCAACTCCCGTCTACCCGCATTCTTGGCCGTGCCATGACCTAGAAGCCTACTACGGCTTAAAAGCCCACGAGGCTCCTCCCTGCAAACAGTACGTGCATAATCATCATCCTACCCCGCACATCCAGTGGCTGCCGCACAACACCAAACCTTCGCTTGCCGCAACAAGCAAGAAGTCTGACGCCGAGAAGTGATCGTCAGTGAGCGAAACCGGATTCAGGGACAGCTCCCTAACCCGGGAGCCACCTTGGGTGTTGGTTCCCCTGCGGGTCGATTGGGTGTCACAGTCGGAGGAGGGGTTGCAGATGTTTTAGGAGGAGCAAGCGGAGGAGGAGGAGGCCTCCCTCGTCGCCAAGGAAGAAAAGAAAGATCGACGACAACCTATGATTCCACTTTTCTCACCTCCGTTGCCTCACAGCTTTCGTCAAAATACAAAACAACTTCGTCGCTGAGGCCCCTGGAGCTCATGCTAGATTTGGCCGTCGAGAGGCAGTTTGTGGCCCCATGCGTGGACCACTACGTGCTCGTTGGCCCCAAACATCATGGCCGAGCACCTACCCGACATTTCATGACAGGATTATTTTCCATGGTCATGTACTGTAGTGCACCGACGAGACTGCGGTACTCCAAAGGATCAGAGACGGGTGCATCGTCGGAAGTAGAGAGCTTGGCGCGGATGTCCACCGATGTGACCACGGGCTTGCAGGCATGCATGTTGGCACGCTCGAGCAGCTCCTCTACGTACTTGCGCTGCGACAGGTAGAAGCCACGCTCGCTGCGGGTGATAGTGATACTCAGGAAGTAGTGCAGGGGCCCGAGATCTTTCATCGAGAACTCCGCGAAGAGTTATCGCTGCAGGTGTTGAAGAAGTGCAGTCGACGAGGCGACAAGGATGATGTCGTCAACATACAGAAGTAGATACGTTGTGCCACCGTTGTTGTGGGGGACGGACAACAAGGGATCTGCGTGGGCATTGGAGAAGCTGATCTGGCGAGCATACGTGGCGAAGTGGGTAAACCAAGCGTGAGGCGCCTGCTTGAGGTCGTACAATGATTTATCAAGAAGACAAACGTGGTCGGGGTGGGCGGCATTGACGAACCTGGCTGTCTGTTGACAGAGGACCTGCTCGGAGAGGCGGCCATGGAGGAACGCATTGTTCACATCCATCTGGTGAACAGGCCAGTTGCGGGAAGCAGCAACCATGATCACCATGTGAATGGTGGCAGCCTTGACCACAGGGAGAGGCTGGGACAAGCCGCGAATGACCCATCGGGCTTTGAACCACTCCAGAGTGATGTCGACCTTGAACTTGTGCCAGAACAACCACTTGCCGCTGACGATGTTGGCGCCGACTGGTCGGGGAACGAGCCACCACGTCTGGTTCTCCATCAAGGCCCTGTACTCCACCTAAATTCTAGACAGCCATCATGGATCGCGCAAAGCAGCATGCACACTCTTTGGGAAGGGGGAGATGGAGGTGTTAGTGGTGGTAGAGGTTGTTGTGGTATTTAGGGTTTGGGAGGAATTTACCAGCCTGCACGCGGGTTTGCATGGTATGGCTGGGAGGTGGCGGGGGAGCGCGACGACGGGCAGTGGGTGTGCGAGGGGAGTGGGTGGTGTTGGGAGCTGGCTCGGGATTCGCGACATGGTAGCGGAATTAGGAGGGTGCGGATCGGCTGCCATGGCAGCAGTTTCCGGGGTCGGGTAGGAGGTTTAGGTGTTGGCGGATCCGGCGCCATGCCAACGAAGTTAGGTGAGCGTGGATCGGCTGTCGTGGCAGCATTCGCGCGAGACATGGAGAATGGTGTTGGTGTTATGGCAGCGTTTGGTGCTATAACAACAAGGCGCTCGTGTGGGCGTTGATACGTCCATTTTGCATCATGTTTACCTACTATTATTTATAATGTTTTTATGCATAATAATGCTTTTTGTAGTAATTCTAATGCTTTTTCTCTCATATTATGCAAGGTTCACACAAAAGAAGGAGAATACCGGCAGCTGGAATTCTGGACTTGAATAAGCTGAAGGAAATATGCCCTAGAGGCAATAATAAAGTTGTTATTTTATATTTCCTTATATCATGATAAATGTTTATTATTCATGCCATAATTGTATTAACCGGAAACTTGATGCATGTGTGGATACATAGACAAAACACAATGTCCGTAGTAAGCCTCTACTAGACTAGCTCGTTAATCAAAGATGGTTAAGTTTCCTAACCATAGACATGTGTTGTCATTTGATGAACGGGATCACATCATTAGGAGAATGATGTGATGGACATGACCCATCCGTTAGCTTAGCATATCGACCGTTCAGTTTTATTGCTATTGCTTTCTTCATGTCAAATACATATTCCTTCGACTATGAGATTATGCAACTCCCGGATACCAGAGAAATACCTTATGTGCTATCAAACGTCACAACGTAACCGGGTGATTATAAATATGCTCTACAGGTATCTCTGAAGGTGTTTGTTGGTTGGCATAGATCGAGATTAGGATTTGTCACTCCGAGTATCGGAGAGGTATCTCTGGGCCCTCTCGGTAATGCACATCATGATAAGCCTTGCAAGCAATGTGACTATCAGTTAGTTGCGGGATGATGCATTACGGAATGAGTAAAGAGACTTGCCGGTAACGAGATTAACCTAGGTATGAAGATACCGGTGATGGAATCTCGGGCAAGTAACATGCCGATGACAAAGGGAATAACATGTGTTGTCATTACGGTACGATCGATAAAGATCTTCGTAGAATATGTGGAACCAATATGAGCATCCAGGTTCCGCTATTGGTTTTTGACCGGAGAGGTGTCTCGGTCATGTCTACATAGTTTTCGAACCCGTAGGGTCCGCATGCTTAACGTTCAATGACGATTTTGTATTATATGAGTTATGTGATTTGGTGACCGGATGTTCTTCGGAGTCCCGGATGAGATCATGGACATGACGAGGAGTCTCTAAATAGTCAAGAGGTAAAGATTCATATATAGGACGATAGTATTTGGACACTGGAAGTGTTTCGGGGGTACTGGGTATGTATCAGGTCTCTCGAAGGGGTTCCGGGCACCCCCCCCCCCCCCCCCGACAAAGAATTGGGCCTATTGGGCCAAGAGGGGAAATGCGGCAGACAGCATGGGCTGCTGCGCACCCTTGCTGGCCGAATAGGAAGGGGAAGGGAAAGGAGAAGAGAGAAGGAAGGGAAGGTGATGTCTACTATGCAACTTTATTCTTGTAGAGTCGTGTTGGGCCTCCAAGCGCAGAGTTTTGTAGGACAGTAGCAATTTTCCCTCAAGTGGATGACTGCTACCTCTTGAGCATGCGTTGGTTTTTCCTTGAAGAGGAAAGGGTGATGCGGCAAAGTAGTGTAAGTATTTCCCTCGGTTTTTTAGAATCAAGGTATCAATCCAGTAGGAGACTACACGCAAGTCGCCTAGTACCTGCACAAACAAACAAGAACCTTGCAACCAACGCGATAAAGGGGTTGTCAATCCCTTCAGGACCACTTGCAAAAGTGAGATTTGATAAAGATAATAAGATAAATATTTTTGGTATTTTTGTTGTATAGATTGGAAAGTAAAGATTGCAAAGTAAACGGCGACAGAAATAGCTAATTGATGGGAGACTAATATGATGTAAAATAGACCCGGGGGCCATAGGTTTCACTAGTGGCTTCTCTCAAGATAGCAAATGTTATGGTGGGTGAACAAATTACTGTCGAGCAATTGATAGAAAAGCGCATAGTTATGAGAATATCTAGGCATGATCATAAACATAGGCATCACGTCTGTGACAAGTAGACCGAAGCGATTCTGCATCTACTAGTATTACTCCACACATTGACTGCTATCCAGCATGCATCTAGAGTATTAAGTTCATAAGAACAGAGTAACGCATTAGGCAAGATGACATGATGTAGAGGGATAAACTCAAGCAATATGATATAAACCCCATCTTTTTACCCTCGATGGCAACAATACGTGCCTTGCTGCCCCTGCTGTCACTAGGAAAGGACACCGCAAGATTGAACCCAAAGCTAAGCACTTCTCCCATTGCAAGAAAGATCAATCTAGTAGGCCAAACCAAACTGATAATTCGAAGAGACTTGCAAAGATATTAAATCATGCATATAAAAATTCAGAGAAGAATCAAATATTGTTCATGGATAATCTTGATCATAAATCCACAATTCATCAGATCTCGACAAACACACCGCAAAAAGAATTACATCGAATAGATCTCCAAGAAGATTGAGGAGAACTTTGTATTGAGATCCAAAGAGAGAGAAGAAGCCATCTAGCTAATAACTATGGACCCGAAGGTCTGTGGTAAACTACTCACACATCATCGGAGAGGCTATGGTGTTGATGTAGAAGCCCTCCGTGATCGAATCCCCCTCTGGCGGAGCGCCGGAAAAGGCTCCAAGATGGGATCTCACGGGTACAGAAGGTTGCGACGGTGGAAAAGGTGTTTCGTGGCTCTCCCCAATGGTTTCAGGGTATAAGAGTATATATATAGGCGAAATAAGTAGGTCGGTGGAGCTACGAGGGGCCCATGAGGGTGGGGGTGCGCCCTCCTGCCTCGTGGCTTCCTCGCTCCTTCCTTGATGTCCACTCCAAGTCTCCTGGATTGCATCTGTTCCAAAAAAGATCCTCGCGAAGGTTTCGTTCCGTTTGGGTTCCGTTTTATATTCCTTTTCTGCGAAACACTGAAATAGACAAAAAAACAACAATTTGCACTGGGCCTTCGGTTAATAGGTTAGTCCCAAAAATAATATAAAAGTGCATAGTAAAGCCCATTAAACATCCAAAACAGATAATATAATAGCATCAAACAATCAAAAATTATAGATACGTTGGAGATGTATCAAGCATCCCCAAGCTTAATTCCTGCTCGTCCTCGAGTTGGTAAATGATAAAAACAGAATTTTTGATGTGGAATGCTACCTAACATAATTTTCAATGTAATTTTATTTATTGTGGCATGAATGTTCAGATCCGAAAGATTCAAGACAAAAGTTTAATATTGACATAAAAATAATAATACTTCAAGCATACTAACCAAGCAATTATGTCTTCTCAAAATAACATGGCCAAAGAAAGCTTATCCCTACAAAATCATATAGTTGGGCTATGCTTCATTTTCGTCACACAAAAATGCTCTCATCATGCACGACCCCGATGACAAGCCAAGCAATTGTTTCATACTTTAGTAATCTCAAACTTTTTTCAACTTTCACACAATACATGAGCGTGAGGCATGGACATAGCACTATGGGTGGAATAGAATATAATGATGGGGGTTGTGTGGAGAAGACAAAAAAGAGAAAGTCTCACATTGACGCGGCTAATCAACGGGCTATGGAGATGCCCATCAATTGATGTCAATGCGAGGAGTAGGGATTGTCATGCAACGGATGCATTAGAGCTATAAATGTATGAAGGCTCAACAAAAGAAACTAAGTGGGTGTGCATCCAACTTTCTTGCTCACGAAGACCTAGGGCATTTGAGGAAGAATGTCGTGGTTTTGTCATGGCAGATGTCCTCGTGAAAGGACTTAGTTGTGGAGCCATCGCTACGGGTTAGCTTAAAGGGGTTAAACCGGACAAGGGACACGAGAGTTTTATACTAGTTCGGCCCCTTCGATGAAGGTAAAAGCCTACGTCTAGTTGTGTCGGTATTGCTAGGGTTTCGATGACCAGGGAGCGAATCCGCTTTGCCTGGCTCTCGAGTTGTTGTCTGTTGTCCCTAAACCGCTGCCGGGTCGTCCCTTTATATACACAGGTTGACGCCCGCCGGTTTACAGAGTCCCGAGGCCGGATCATAAACGTGTCCGGCTCGGTCTCTATCCTTCCTATCTTACAATGCAAGTTACATGAGAAAGTCGGTTTATATCTATAGGCCTTAACCCGCCTTTGGGCCTTGGGCCTTCATAAAGCGCCACCATCCTTACATCTTCATGGGCTTCTAATCTTCATAGAGTTAACCCGGCTAGTCCTGGCCGGTTTGCATCCAGTAGTAATATCCCCAACATTAGGCCCCAGATTGATTTGAACTTGTTCATGTCAATCTTCAACACTTCGAAAAATTCTTGCCATGGCACCTTCACATGGATCTTGTAAACCGTCGTGATGTCATCCTCCAGGATCATGACAAATCGCCATGACATCACTTGTTATATAGGAATTATACATCTCACCTCTAGTTAATGAGCCTCTGACAATCGAGGTGACCACTCCATTATCCATCCAATTTTCGGGCTCCTTGATTCTCGCGCCTGTCACCTCTCCATTTAGCTTATAAATAGACCCAATGGTCATTTTCTTTTCCCCCCTTTGTCTCCTCGCTTCTTATTCCTCCTCGCGATGCCCCTGCACCCGAGCGCCGCCGCCGCCGTCGAGCTTCGCCTTTGCATCTCCGTTGGTTGTTGCATCGACCTGGTTGCATCAGAAAGATGCGGCGCATCTCCGCTACCTCAACCGCTGCTGTAAGCCTCTCCTCTTTCCTCTGTAGATCCATTAGGGTTCATGTCGCTCTCCTCGTGTTCTTCGTCAACCCATAGATAGCAGAGCTCGATCTTGACGTGTTCCGCATAGTAGCTATGGAACTACTTATCTCAGCCATTTGATCCAAACCTTAAATACATCGTAACTTGATCTGGACCTTTTGTGAACTGCTTCGGAACCAAACTTTTAAGTCTCAATATTTTTCCTTTTCCTGACTTACGGTAGATCCAACATTTCAATGCAATCCTGTGAAACCTGTTTCCCTCGCTTAGGTATTTTTAGATATGTACCCTTTACACCAATATAGGCGGTTTAACTTTTTGAAGTATGATAATCCGGCAGGTACCATTAGTCCCCCTTTAAACCGCCAATTTATTTATACTCCGGTATAACAATATGTATATACCTTTGCCTCTGTTCATTCCTTATCATTCATAAATACCCTGTCATCGGTTTACCAATTTGCACATACTTTGGATTCCTTCTCCTTGTTGTAACTTGTGCATCACCATTAATGAATCGTAAATCGACATTATTTTCTTCCCAGCCTTTCACTTGCAATGGCCAAGCAGTTTTATTCCTGCAACTGGGTCCCCTCCCGGGTTACTGAAGAGCAACTCAACGGAATGGTCAAGATTGGCACCTTACCGAAGAAGAATGAGATCCGGTGGCGAGTTCCTGGGCCGGAAAATCCTCCCACCCCTAAGCAGGGTGAAGTAGTGGTGTTCGTTGATCACATAGGTTGTGGCTTTAAACCGCCCGGATCGAAGTTTTTTCGAGATGTACTTGCCAGTTTTCAGCTCCACCCTCATGATATTGGACCCAACTCGGTATCCAATATATGCAACTTTCAAGTTTTTTGTGAAGTGTATCTACAAGAAGAACCAACTGTCGAGCTGTTCCGGGATTTCTTCCATCTAAACCGGCGCACTGAATTCGTAGATGGACCCAATACTGAACTTGGCGGCGTCTCCATTCAGAAAAGGAAAGAAGTTGAGTTTCCTCATGCCAAACTCCAGAGTCACCCAAAGGAGTGAAACCAAACTTGGTTCTATTGCAGAGACACCTCTCCCGAAGATGAGAACCCTCTGCCCGGTTATCATGCACACTGGCTCGCTAATAATCATCCACTTCCGCAACGACTAAGTGCCTAGGAACGGGCCTCGTACACACCTCAACTCGCCAAGCCAAGAGCCTTCTTTGCCAACGGTTTAACAGGCGTGGACTTCGTTCATTGTTGGATTTCCTGGAGCATTTTGCCGTTAAGTCGCCGCTCCGGTTTAATGTGTGAGTATACTGGTGACGTAGAAGACTCCCAACGCCATATCAATATTTAGCTAACAGATTAAGAAGTCACTGAATCTGTTAAGAAAATAGTGAACGAATCGGAAGCTGTGTGCAGCAAGACCGGGTTAAGCCCCTTTTATACGCAAAACAAACCTCCCGCTGTAAGTAGAGTTTGTGCTTCCGCTTTACACCCGATATTTTTGAACTGTGCAATCTTTGAATACTCTCTGCTCATGTTTAAACAGGGAGACAATCCTTTCTGGAAAAAGAAACCTCAAGAGAAAGCAGCGAAGCCTTCTCGTCCTAAGACGAAAGCCGTCAAGAAAACCACAAAGAGAAAAGCACCTGAACCCATCGGTTTCGAGCTTGATGACGACCCGGATGAACCGGAAGCAGAGGTAGAACTTGATTCACTTGGTTCACTTTTCATGCATCTCATTGACAATGATACTTATCAGGAGGACGTTGAGGGCAGCCAAGATGACGATGCAGAGGTAATTATCATTTCCTCCGGTTCAGATCCTCTGCCAACACAAAAAATCCGTCAAGCAGTCCGGAAAGTAAGCTTTTCTCACCCTCTTGCTCACTTGGATCCAACATTTATTTTGAAGAAGCAGCAACACGAGGCTCACCGCACAACCCGGCACAACGGCCAAAAGGTTACTTCGACCGGTTTACCGGACACCCCGGTTCGAAAACGCTGATCTGAGGTCTCACCTACTTCTGACACTTCTTATCCCAAGGCAGGCTATTTTCGACAACCTCTTAATCTGTCTGATTCGAATTATCAGGTGACACCTCCTTCATCCTCTGGCAAGTCAACAGCGACCCAACTTCCTCCTCTCAAAACCGTGGCTGGGTAAGCATTTCAACCCAATCCTTTTGATGTTTCACACTTTATCTGCTATGCTAACCTTTGAGTCTTCTTTTGTTTAGCGCCAAAGCCAGACCCAGTAAAAAGGCTCGGGTGAATAATCCGCCCGAAGACCATGTGGTTATTGAACCGGATCAGACTGCAGGACTGGAGGGTCCAAATACTGAGGCCACATTTGATGAACCACCCCCTCAAGATCATAATGTTGATGAACAAGCAGAAGTTGATACTGCTGTGCCAGATGATGAACCGGCGAATCCAATCCAGACTGATGACAAACCTTCTAGTCCAGTGAGAGCTATTGACATTCCATCAACTCCAGAAAAGGCTGCTGGAGACAAAGAAGATGAGGTTATCATTACCGGTATTGGCCACACCTCTCCTGGCCAACCTGTTGTATTGGCGAAACATAGTGCCAAAGAAGAACGTGCTGCCATGGAGAAAGGCAAGTGGAGCACCGATTTATCAAGTTATGCCCACTTCAGTGCTCAAGAACTCTACTCTGGCTTTCCTAAACCGTCTGCACTCAAACCGTGATTATGAAGCCGGTTTGGTGAATCTAATGAAGGAGCGCTATGAGGTACTGACATAACTTTTCCTTTCTTAAATCCAATTGTAAATACCAACTCTAGTAGCCCCTAAGGGCCGGTTTATGATAGCAATCATAAATCGGGACTTTGTAATATCTCAACCCTTGCATGCTTATCCTCCGTATGTCAGGTGATCCTTTGAAATAAACCGGTATTTTATCGTTGCATTCCTGTAATTTTCATCTCTGTAGCCCCCAAGGGCCGGTTTATCTTTCCAAGGTAAACCGGGTGTTTAATCAATGCTTCAACTTTGAATAGATGTACATTAGCCCCCAAGTGTCAAGGATAATGCATGCGTTGTACTTGGGACTTGCAAAAGTTTCTGATGATAGAGCCAATAGGCATTAGCCCCCAAGTACAAAGTGCATAACTTGTTATACGCTTGGTACTTCAAATATATATATATATATCATTAACGATTTATCTTGCCCTTGTAGGCCGAGCTGAGTAAGAAGGACGCTCAAACCGCTAACCTTCAGGAAAACATTAAATCTCAGCAAGCAGAAGCTTCTAAGGCCAAGGAAGAACTGACGAATGCCTTAACAGCCATGGAGAAACTGAAGGAAACCTTCAACAAAGAGCGTGCAAACTAGGAGACAGAGAAGGCCGGTTTAACAAAGAAGGCCGAAGACGTAGAAGCAGCCCTGAAGCCGGTGGTTGAAGAATTGACCGGCTTAAAACGGCAGATTAATGCCATGACCTCTGCCGTATTTGGTGAGTATCTGCATATGAAGTTTTTCCAATCCATAGTATCTTATCAAAGACCGGTTTACTGATGCTTTACCATGACAGGGACCCGCATCACTCATCTGGGTGCCGACATGCGGATGAAGCTTAAAGTGGCCTATTCTTTGATAGAACAGTTGTATTCTGGATCCCAGCAAGCCATTTGCACTGCAGCTTATAACAAGCCTCCTCCAACGTTGATAAAAGAAACCATAGAAAAGCTGGCCATGCTGCCTGCCCGGTTGGATGAACTGAAGAGATCAGCCGCAAGGTCAGGTGCACTGACCGCGCTAATCCGGGCTAAGGCGTGGATTCCAGATCTTGAACCGGCAGATATCATCCAAGGTTATCCCAGCATTAAGGAAGATGGCACAAACTTCAACAATGACGATATCCGAAGGCTGACAAAGGAGATGTGGCCTATAGCAAGCAAATTGGCGAATGATACAGATCTATCTCATTATCAACCGGTTTACGATGTTGATGGGAAAAGACAGCCCGCGCCGATTCATAATGTAGAAGATCTTGTTCCACCAATCCGTAAGCACACTTACGCTCCTGACATTGACCCTTCCAACCTTATTCATGAAGAAGCCATTTTCAAGCCTTAACTGGAATCGATTGGTCAACGATTGATTTCCAGCGACTGGGTAGGGATGAGGAGAATGCGACTGCTCAAGATGACCCTCAATCTTCAAGCCGTCCAGATGAAGAATCATAAACCGGAGGCTGGTTTATCAGTTGCAATCTGCCACTCCTATTAAAACAATTATTCAATTTGGGCTGTCGAAAGCGCCTTGTAATAGGATAGCATGAACACTTTGTCTGTCATGCCATCGAGCATGTTTGTTTCGCTTGATACTAAGAACTTGCCATGCCTTTGGATTTATATGCATAGTCCATTATGGCTTTTATTTAACTTGTTCCTGCATATAAGAACTTGAAAGTGTCCTAGTGGTTTACCACTGGACTGGTCATGATACCCAGAAAATACATACATAACTTGGATGGATAACCAAGATTGTAATAACCAGATAGATGATACATGTGATATATCTAGTTGGCTGGCCAACTGTTGGTATAATAAGGGTGAAAACACCAATCTGGAGTATTGATGACTCCTTTCCCTCTTGCCGGTTCATATAAAAACCATACCGGGTTATGATAACCACCGGTTTATTCGAATAATGCTGGTGACCTCTAGTCAAAACCAGATCGGAGCAACTTACTGCCGGTTTAGAACTGATCATGTACTAACAACTAAGCGTTTGAAAGCCATGCCGGGTTGTAATAAACACCGGTTTATCAGAAAATATTCATAAATCCCTTATCAAAAAATGTTTAAAAATAGCAAATCCAAAAGAAATATGCAAGGCTTTTCATGGGTTGCCAGGCCCTAAATCGAGGCTTTTCATGGGCTGCCAGGCCACTGAGTTAAACCATTTTTCAAAGCCTTTTAAGATGGACCTCAATCTTTAACCAATCATCATTTTAACTTTGACGAGTTCAGGGTATATGAGATTGACTTGTCAAACATTCGATGGGTCATACCAGGTTTACCTGGACGGAGTGGCTTACTGAAAAAGGCAGGATAACCCGGGGTTTTAGGTGAATACACCTGGCTTCCAAGCCTGGCTTGATAGCCTATCACAAGGGTGCAAGCTCGTTGTTCTTTGAGAAGCAAGGAGCCCCCAAGTAATATTTGAGCTATGCTCAGTGGTTACCTATGTTTGAGTTGTGCTTTATGCAACAGACTCTCTCTGGTTCCACATAATTTCCTTTTGGCTTTAAGCCTATCAAAAGGTGTAGCTATGGTGTAAATACAACCAAGCCCCCTAGTGATTTCCCTTTTTGGTCTTAAGCCGATCAAGAGGTGTAGCTATGGTTCGAATACGACCAAGCCCCCCTAGTGATTTGCTTTATATCTGTGTGGCCTTATGGGTTGGGTTAATAAAACTCCGCTTTGTAAGTAGAAGCCCCCATGGAACCACACATGATGTAAAAAAGAACAGAGACCCCGCTTTAGCTGAGGCTCCGGTTTATTATATAATATATACATTGTCATAAGTATGTACATAAGAAGAGCCTGTGGCTCAAGTATAGTAAGGCCGAAGAAGAGCTATATTCCATGGCCGCTGGGTCTCCTCCTCCAATTTGCGTGAGTCTTTGTGCTCTCGAACATCGATAAGGTAGTATGACCCGTTGTGCAGGTTTTTGCTGACCACAAAAGGTCCTTCCCAAGGTGAGGATAACTTGTGCATATCAGTCTGATCCTGGATGAGCCGGAGCACTAGATCGCCTTCTTGAAAAGTTCTGGTCTTAACCCAACGGCTGTGATAACGTCGGAGATCTTGTTGATAAATCGCCGACCGTGCCGCTGCGAGATCACGCTCCTCATCTAACAAGTCCAGTGAGTACTAACGTGCCTTCTCATTTTCAGCTTCTATGTAAGCCGCCACACGGGGTGAGTCATGACAGATGTCACTAGGGAGAACCGCCTCTACTCCGTAAACCATGAAGAAAGGCGTGTAACCCATAGATCTGTTTGGTGTGGTGTTGATACTCCATAATACGGAAGGTAACTCCTCCACCCAACAACCCAGCGTACGCTTTAAAGGAACCATAAGCTGGGGTTTAATACCTCTCAAAATTTCTTGATTTTCCCTCTCTGCTTGACCATTAGACTGGGGGTGAGCCACTGACGCTACATCAAGCCGGATGTGCTCTCGTTGACAAAATTCCTCCATATCACCCTTGGACAGATTAGTACCATTATTAGTTATAATGTTGTGTGGAAAACCAAACCGGAATATTACCTTTTTGATTAATTGAACCGCTATGGCTGCATCACACTTACTGACTGACTCTGCCTCTACCCACTTGGTAAACTTGTCAACTGCCACCAACAGGTTGGTCCTTTTGTCCTTGGACCTCTTAAAGGGTCCAACCATATCGAGCCCCCAAGTTGCAAACGACCAAGTGATTGGAATCATTCTCAACTCTTGAGCCGGAACATGAGCGCGACGTGCAAATTTCTGACAACCGTCACACCTTTTTACCAAATCCTCAGCATCAGCATGAGCCGTCAACCAATAGAAAGTCGTGACAAAAAGCCTTAGCCACCAAGGATTTTGAACCGGCGTGGTGACCACAATCCCCTTCGTGGATTTCTCGCAAAATATCACAACCCTCTTGAGGAGACACACAACGCTGAATCGCTCCTATGACGCTGTAATGATGTAGCTCCCCGTTGATAACGGTCATTTACTTGGATCGCCGGATTATCTGCCGGGCCAAGGTTTAATCATCCGGTAACTCGCCCCGGTTCATGTAAGCCATGTACGGGACTGTCCAATCTGGTGTAACATGCAAAGCCGCCACCAACTGGGCCTCCGGGTCAGGAATAGCCAACTCCTCCTCTGTGGGTATCTTGACCGACGGATTATGAAGTACATCGAGGAAGATATTAGGTGGCACCGGTTTATGCTGAGAGCCTAGATGACTTAAAGCGTCCGCCGCTTCATTCTTTCGCCGGTCTATATGGTCAACTTGATAACCCTTGAAATGACCAGCCACTATGTCCACCTCTTGTCGATATGCAGCCATGAGCGGATCCTTAGAATCCCAGGTGCCAGATACCTGCTGAGCCACCAGGTCCGAGTCACCGAAGCATTTAACTCGGCTTAAATTCATCTCTTTAGCCATCCGAAGGCCATGGAGCAAGGCCTAATACTCAGCTGCATTGTTAGTACAAGGGAACATTAAGCGGAGAACATAACAAAACTTGTCACCTCGTGGGAAGTTAATATGACTCCAGCCCCCGAGCCCTCCAATTGCCTGGACCCATCAAAGTGAATAGTCCAATAAGTGTTGTCTGGCTTTTCCTCTAGTGCCTGCAACTCTGTCCAATCATTGATGAAGTCCACGAGTGCTTGAGATTTGATCGCTGTGCGAGGTGTATATCTGAGCCCGTGAGGTCCAAGCTCAATAGCCCACTTGGAAATCCGGCCAGTCGCTTCTCTGTTTTGGATGATATCTCCTAGAGGGGCTGAACTAACCACTGTGATAGCATGACCTTGAAAATAATGTTTGAGCTTTCGGCTTGCCATGAAAACTCCATACACCAACTTCTGCCAATGTGGGTACCTCTGCTTTGATTCAATAAGCACCTCACTGATGTAATAAACCGTCCGTTGAACCGGATACTCCTTTCCGGCCTCCTTGCGCTCTACTACAATAGCCACACTAACAGCCCGGGCGTTAGCAGCCACATACAGCAACAAGGGCTCTTTATCAATCGGAGCCGCAAGGACGGGCGGCTCGGCCAACTGTCTCTTCAAATCCTCAAATGCTTTATCAGCCGCGTCACTCCAAACGAAATCATCCGTTTTCTTTAGCATCTGATACAAAGGAATAGCCTTCTCCCCAAGGCGGCTGATAAACCGGCTTAGAGCTGCAATCCGGCTTGCCAAACGCTGAACATCATTGATACACGCCGGTTTAGCCAGGGACGTGATAGCTGAATTTTTTGCGGGTTAGCCTCAATGCCTCTGTTGGTGATACGTCCATTCTGCATCATGCTTTTATATCGATATTTATCGCATTATGGAATGTTATTTCACTTTATGTCACAATACTTATGGCTATTCTCTCTTATTTTACAAGGTTTACATAACGAGGGAGAATGTCGGCAGCTGGAATTCTGGTCTGGAAAAGGAGCAAATATTAGAGACCTATTCTGCGCAACTCCAAAAGTCCTGAAACTCCACGGAACATCCTAAAAGAAATAAAGAAAAATCCACGCAAAAGATGAAGGCCAGGGGGCCCACACCCTGCTCACGAGGGTGGGGGGCGCCCCCCCTTAGGGCGCGCCCCCTACCTCATGGGCCCCCTGGTAGCTCTCCGACATCCATCTTCTCCTATATGAGGTCTTTCGATGAGAAAATAATAGAAGGAACTTTTCAGGACGAGACTCCGCCGCCACGAGGCGGAACCTTGGCGGATCCAATCTAGAGCTCCGGCAGCGCTGTTCTGCCGGGGATACTTCCCTCCGGGAGGGGGAGATCATAACCATCGTCATCACCAACGCTCCTCTCATCGGGAGAGGGCAATCTCCATCAACATCTTCACCAGCACCATCTCATCTCCAAACCCTAGTTCATCTCTTGTATCCAATTCTTGTCTCAAAGTCCGGGATTGGTGCTAGTAGGTTGCTAGTAGTGTTGATTACTCCTTGTAGTTGATGCTAGTTGGTTTAATTGGTGGAAGATCATATGTTCAGATCCTATATGCATATTATTACCCCTCTGATTATGAACATGAATATGCTTTGTGAGTAATTACGTTCGTTCCTGAGGACAAGGGAGAAGTCTTGCTATGAGTAGTCATGTGAATTTGGTATTCGTTTGATATTTTGATAAGATGTATGTTGTCTAGCCTCTAGTGGTGTTATGTGAACGTCGACTACATAACACTTCACCATTATTTGGGCCTAGAGGAAGGCATTGGGAAGTAATAAGTAGATGATGGGTTGCTAGAGTGACAGAAGCTTAAACCCTAGTTTATGCGTTGCTTCGTAAGGGGCTGATTTGGACCCATATGTTTCATGCTATGGTTAGGTTTACCTTAATACTTTTTTTGTAGTTGCGGATGCTTGCAATAGAGGTTAATCATAAGTGGGATGCTTGTTCAAGTAAGAACAGCACCCAAGCACCGGTCCACCCACATATCAAATTTTCAAAGTATCGAACGTGAATCATATGAACGTGATGAAAACTAGCTTGACGATATTCCCATGTGTCCTCGGGAGCGCTTTTCCTATTATAAGAGTTTGTTCCGGCTTGTCCTTTGCTACAAAAGGATTGGGCCACCTTGCTGCACTTTATTTACTTTTGTTACTTGTTGCTCGTTACAATTATCTTATCATAAAACTATCTGTTACCACTTATTTCAGTACTTGCAGAGAATACCTTGCTGAAAACCGCTTATCATTTCCTTCTGCTCCTCGTTGGGTTCGACACTCTTACTTATCGAAAGGACTATGATAGATCCCCTATACTTGTGGGTCATCAAGACTCTTTTCTGGCGCCGTTGCCAGGGAGTGTAGCGCCTTTGGTAGGTGGAATTTGGTAAGGAAAAATTTATATAGTGTGCTGAAATTTACTGTCACTTGTTACTATGGAAAGTAATTCTCCGAGGGGCTTGTTCAGGGTATCTTCACCCCGTCCAGTAGAGCAAAGAGTTGCTCCTCAACCTACTGAACCTATTGAAAATGAAACTCCTTATGAGTATCCTTTGGGTATGATAGAAAAACTGCTAGCTAATCCTTTTACAGGAGATGGAACAAAGCATCCTGATGAGCACTTAATATATGTGGATGAAGTTTGTGGATTATTTAAGCTTGCAGGTATACCCGATGATGTTGCTAAGAAGAAGGTCTTCCCTTTATCTTTGAAGGGAGATGCATTGATATGGTATAGGCTATGTGATGATATGAGATCATGGGACTATAAAAGATTGAAGCTGGAATTTCATCAAAAATATTACCCTATGCATCTTGTTCATCGTGATCGCAATTATATATATAATTTTTGGCCTCGCGAAGGAGAAAGCATCGCTCAAGCTTGGGGGAGGCTTAAATCAATGTTATATTCATGCCCCAATCATGAGCTCTCGAGAGAAATAATTATGCAAAGTTTTTATGCTCGGCTTTCTGATAACAATCGCACCATGCTCGATACTTCTTGTGTTGGCTCTTTTATGATGAAGGCTATTGAATTCATATGGAATTTATTGGATAGAATTAAACGCAACTCTGAAGATTGGGACCTCGACGAAGGTAAGGAGTCAGGTATGACACCTAAATTTGATTGTGTTAAATCTTTTATGGATACCGATATTTTCCATAAGTTTAGCACTAAATATGGACTTGACTCTGAGATAGTAGCTTCTTTCTGTGAATCTTTTGCTACTTATGTTGATCTCCCTAAGGAGAAGTGGTTTAAATATCACCCTCCCATAGAAGTAAAAGTAGCTGCACCTATTAAAGTTGAAGAAAAGACTGTCACTTATAATGATCCTATTGTTCCTACTTCTTATATTGAGAAACCACCTTTCCCTGTTAGAATAAAGGATCATGCTAAAGCTTCAACTGTTGTTCGTAAAAGCAATATTAGAACTTATACACCTCCTGAGCAAGTTAAAGTAGAACCTAATATTGCTATTGTTAAAGATCTCTTGTCTGATAATATTGATGGGCATGTTATTCAGTTCGAAGGTGAAACTGCTAGAATTGCTAAACCTTGTGATAAAGATAAACATAGACCTGTGAGGCGTGCCTGTTATTTCTGTTAAAATAGGAGATCATTGTTATCATGGCTTATGTGATATGGGTGGTAGTGCTAGTGTTATACCTTATGACTTGTATGAAGAAATTAAGAATGAAATTGCACCTGTTGAGTTAGAAGATATCGATGTCACAATTAAACTTGCCAATAGAGACACTATTTCAGCGATGAGAATTGTTAGAGATGTTGAAGTCTTGTGTGGGAAAACTAAATATCCTACTGATTTTCTTGTTCTTACTTCCTCGCAGGATAGCTTTTGTCCCATTATATTTGGTAGACCCTTCTTAAATACTGTCAATGCTACCATAGATTGCACTAAGAATGTTGTTACTGTTGGCTTGGATGATATGGTTCACGAGTTTAATTTCTCTAAATTTAGTAAACAACATCGTGAGGAAGAATTATCTAGTAAGGATGAAATTATTGGTCTTGCTTCTATTGCCGTACCTCCTAGTGATCCTTTAGAACACTATTTGCTAGACCATGAAAATGATATGTTCATGAATGAAAGAGGGAAATAGATGAAGTATTCTTTAAACAGGAACCTATTCTGCATCACAACTTGCCTGTTGAAATCTTAGGGGATCCTCCTCCACCCAAGGGTGATCCCATGTTTGAGCTTAAACCTTTGCCTGATAATCTTAAATATGCTCATCTTGATGAAAAGAAGATATATCCTGTTATTATTAGTGCTAACCTTTCAGAGCATGAAGAAGAAAGATTATTGAAAACTCTGAAGAAGCATCATGCTGCTATTGGATATACTCTTGATGATCTTAAGGGCATTAGTCCCACTCTATGTCAACATAAAATAAATTTGGAAGCAGATGCTAAACCAGTTCGTGATCCTCAACGACGTCTGAATCCTAAAATGAAAGAAGTGGTAAGAAAAGAAATACTAAAGCTTCTGGAGGCAGGTATAATCTATCCTATTGCTGATAGTGAGTGGGTAAGTCCTGTCCATTGTGTCCCTAAGAAGGGAGGTATTACTGTTGTCCCTAATGATAAAGATGAATTGATTCCACAAATAATTATCACAGGTTATAGGATGGTAATTCATTTCCGCAAATTAAATAAAGCTACCAAAAAAGATCATTACCCGTTACCTTTTATTGATCAAATGCTAGAAAGATTATGCAAACATACACACTATTGCTTTCTAGATGGTTATTCTGGTTTCTCTCAAATACCTGTGTCGGCTAGAGATCAATCAAAGACTACTTTTACATGCCCTTTTGGTACTTTTGCTTATAGATGTATGCCTTTTGGTTTATGTAATGCACCTGCTACCTTTCAAAGATGCATGATGGCTATATTCTCTGACTTTTGTGAAAAGATTTGTGAGGTTTTCATGGACGACTTTTCCGTCTATGGTTCCTCTTTTGATGATTGCTTGAGCAATCTTGATCGAGTTTTGCAGAGATGTGAAGAAACTAATCTTGTCTTGAATTGGGAAAAGTGCCACTTTATGGTTAATGAAGGTATTGTCTTGGGGCACAAAGTTTCTGAAAGAGGTATTGAAGTTGATAAAGCCAAGGTTGATACTATTGAAAAGATGCCATGTCCCAAGGACATCAAAGGTATAAGAAGTTTCCTTGGTCACGCCGGATTTTATAGGAGGTTCATTAAGGACTTCTCAAAAATTTCTCGGCCTCTGACTAATTTATTGCAAAAAGATATACCATTTGTCTTTGATGATGATTGTGTAGAAGCATTTGAAATACTTAAGAAAGCATTAGTCACTGCACCTATTGTTCAGCCACCTGATTGGAACCTACCCTTTGAAATTATGAGTGATGCTAGTGATTATGCTGTAGGTGCTGTTCTAGGGTAAAGAGTTGATAAGAAATTAAATGTTATTCATTATGCTAGTAAGACTCTACACAATGCTCAAAGAAATTATGCTACTACTGAAAAAGAACTCTTAGCAGTTGTATTTGCTTGTGATAAGTTCAGATCTTATATTGTTGATTCTAAAGTAACTATTCAAACTGATCATGCTGCTATTAAATATCTTATGGAAAAGAAAGATGCTAAGCCTAGACTTATTAGATGGGTTCTCTTGCTACAAGAATTTGATTTGCATATTGTTGATAGAAAGGGAGCTGAGAACCCCGTTGCAGACAACTTGTCTAGGTTAGAAAATATTCTTGATGACCCACTACCTATTAATGATAGTTTTCCTGATGAACAATTAAAGGTTATAAGTACTTCTCGTAGTACTCCATGGTATGCTGATTATGCTAATTATATTGTTGCTAAGTTTATACCACCTAGCTTCACATACCAACAAAAGAAAAAGTTCTTCTATGATTTAAGACATTACTTTTGGGATGACCCACATCTTTATAAAGAAGGAGTAGCTGGTGTTATTAGACATTGTGTACCTGAGCATGAACAGGAACAGATCCTACGCAAGTGTCATTCCGAGTCTTATGGAGGACACCACGCTGGAGATAGAACTGCACATAAGGTATTGCAATCTGGTTTTTATTGGCCTACTCTCTTCAAGGATGCCCGTAAGTTTGTCTTGTCTTGTGATGAATGTCAGAGGATTGGTAATATTAGTAGACGTCAAGAAATGCCTATGAATTATTCTCTTCTTATTGAACAGTTTGATGTTTGGGGCTTTGATTATATGGGACCTTTTCCTGCCTCTAATGGATACACACATATTCTAGTTTCTGTTGATTACGTTACTAAGTGGGTAGAAGCTATTCCAACTAGTAGTGCTGATCATAACACTTCTATTAAAATGCTTAAGGAAGTTATTTTCCCGAGGTTTGGAGTCCCTAGATATTTAATGACTAATGGTGGTTCACACTTTATTCACGGTGCTTTCCGTAAAATGCTTGCTAAATATGATGTTAATCATAGAATTGCATCTCCTTATCACCCACGGTCTAGTGGTCAAGTAGAGTTGAGTAATAGAGAGCTCAAATTAATTTTGCAAAAGACCGTTAATAGGTCTAGAAAGAATTGGTCTAAGAAACTTGATGATGCATTATGGGCTTATAGAACTGCATACAAAAACCCTATGGGTATGTCTCCATATAAAATGGTTTATGGAAAAGCATGTCACTTACCTCTCGAACTAGAACATAAGGCATATTGGGCTATTAAAGAGCTCAACTATGATTTTAAACTTGCCGGTGAGAAGAGGTTATTTGATATTAGCTCACTTGATGAATGGAGAACCCAAGCTTATTAAAATGCCAAGTTGTTTAATGAAAAAGTTAAAAGATGGCATGACAAAAGGATACAAAAGCGTGAGTTTAATGTAGGTGATTATGTATTGCTATACAACTCTCGTTTAAGATTTTTTGCAGGCAAACTTCTCTCTAAATGGGAAGGCCCCTATGTATCGAAGAGGTCTATCATTCCGGTGCCATAAAAATCAACAACTTTGAAGGCACAAATCCGAAGGTGGTAAACGGTCAAAGAATTAAACATTATATCTCAGGTAATCCCATAAATGTTGAAACCAATATTATTGAAACCGTAACCCCGGAGGAATACATAAGAGACACTTTCCAGAACATTTCAGACTTCGAAAAGGAATAGGTATGTGGTACGGTAAGTAAACCGACTCCAAAACAATTTTAAGGCAACATTTCTCCGTTTTGGAATATTTAGAAAAATAGAAAAATAAGTAGCAGTCCGGGAAGGACACGAGGGACCCACGAGGGTGGTGGGCGCCCCCTACCTCGTGAGCACCTCGTGTGCCTTCCGGACTCTGTTTTCTTGCACATTATGTATTTTGGTCGGTAAAAATTCATTATATAATCTCCCGGGGGTTTTGACTCCCGTATCACGCAAAAATCTCCTGTCTTTGTTTCGAGCTGTTTTTCTGACAGATCTAGATTATCATGATGTCCCCAAGTGCTTCCAAGGACAAGTTCTTCGAGAAGGTCATCCACCCTTACCTCGCGGAGGTGCTGCGACACCCTCAAACCATTGAGATGCATGATGGGTTGTTGCACATCCGCGATGTTGAGGGACCAAAGGGAACCGGAAGCGTGGAGATGAGGCTCGAAGCAATGGAGCAACAAATTTTCAAGTTCCAGGGGATGGTGGAGCGTGGAATCAACGCTAGCCACACGATGCTCACGGAGTTCACTAACAACTACAAGCCGGATGCCAAGAACACCGAGGAGGCCATCTTCAAGCTATATAAGAAGATCGAGCACCTCCAAGCCCAAATCTATGACCTGCAAAACCAAAACTGTGAGTATGAATATAGATTCAAAATAATGAGTTTGGCTGCAGATTCGAGGATTCCGGAGACTCGATCATCCTTCTATGATGGTGAACCTATGCCTTGGAAGATGGATGACAAGCCCGCATCATCAACAACACCACCACCTTCTTCACCGACAAAGGAGATATAATCACATGGGTATGGGCACTCCCCTTGGCAACTGCCAAGCTTGGGGAGGTGCCCCGGTATCGTATCACAATCACAACTCCTATCTTTACCGTTTTTCTTAGTTCGATCCTATTAGTAGTATCTTGATCTAGTAGAATAAAGTTTATGGCATGATCTAGTCTTGAGTTTTGCTTTATGATCTCTCTATGTAATCGAGTTAGTGAGCTATATATAATAAAGATTAGTGTTGAGTCAAGGGCTTGATTATTTCGCCATGATCTTGGGTGAATAAAAGAAAAGAGAAAGGAATAAAAAGAAACAAAAAGTTCATATTGGTCTTATTGAGAGTAATGACTTCACATAAAAAGAGTATGATGATTAAAAGTTGTTGGGAGTTGGCAGACATAGCTTTGGTCATTGTTGCAATTAATAGGAAGTAATAAGGAAAGAGAGGTTTTCACATATAGATATATTATCATTGACATCTTTTATGATTGGGAGCACTCATTAAAATATGACATGCTAAAGAGTTGATGTTGGACAAGGAAGACAACGTAATGAGTTATGTCTTTCTTATATCTGAGATAAAGTATGTTGTCATGGATCCTCTAACTTGTTGAGCTTGCCTTTCCCCCTCATGCTAGCCAAATTCTCAGCACTAAGTAGAAACACTACTTGTGCTTCCAAATACCCTTAAACCAGTTTTGCCATGAGAGTCCACCATATCTACCTATGGATTGAGTAAGATCCTTCAAGTAAGTTGTCATCGGTGCAAAGCAATAAAAATTGCTCTAAATATGTATGATTGATTGGTGTGGGAGAAATAAGCTTTATATGATCTTGTGATGTGGAAGTAATAAAAGCGACAGACTGCATAATAAAGGTTCATATCACAAGGGGCAATATAAAGTGATGTTCTGTCGCATTGAGATTTTATGCATCCAACCATAAAAGCGCATGGCAACCTCTGCTTCCCTCTGCGAAGGGCCTATCTTTTATTATTATCTTCTACCTTATGCAAGAGTCATGGTGATCTTCACCTTTTCTTTTTTCATTTTATCCTTTGGCAAGCTCAGCATGTTGGAAAGAACATGATATATATATCTAATTGGATGTAGGGGAGCATGAACCATTATTGTTGACATTACCCTTGAGGTAAAAGGTTGTGGGGCAAAACTATAAGCCCCTATCTTTCTCTGTGTCTGATTAAAACTCCGTAACCACAAGTATTGCATGAGTGTTAGCAATTATGGAGGACTAAATGATAGTTGAGTATGTGGACTTGCTTTTTAGCTCTGACATAGACTCTTTCCGATGTTATGATAAATTGCAATTGCTTCAATGACTGAGATTATAGTTTGTCGGAGCCCAATAAGGTTTATGATTTATAGTTTTGCATTGTGAATAGATCATCACTTAAACATAAGTAATCATATGACAAAATCTATATATGTTGCTGTTATGAGAATAATCATGATGCCTTCATGTCCGTATTTTATTTTTATCGACGCCTCTACTTCTAAACATGAGAACATATTTATTGTTATCGGATTTTCGCTTGAGGACAAGCGAGGTCTAAGCTTGGGGGAGTTGATACGTCCATTCTGCATCATGCTTTTATATCGATATTTATCGCATTATAGACTATTATTTCACTTTATGTCACAATACTTATGGCTATTCTCTCTTATTTTACAAGGTTTACATAAGGAGGGAGAATGCCGACAGCTGGAATTCTAGTATAGAAAAGGAGAAAATATTAGAGACCTATTCTGCGCAACTCCAAAAGTCCTGAAACTCCACGGAACATCTTAAAAGAAATAAAGAAAAATCCACACCAAAGATGATGGCCAGGGGGCCCACACCCTGCTCACGAGGATGGGGGGCGCGCCCCCTACCTCGTGGGCCCCCGGTGGCTCTCCGATGCCCATCTTCTCCTATATGAGGTCTTCCGATGAGAAAAAAATAGAAGGAACTTTTCGGGACGAGACTCCGCCGCCACGAGGCGAAACCTTGGCGGATCCAATCTAGAGCTCCGGCAGCGCTGTTCTGCCGGGGATACTTCCCTCCGGAAGGGGGAGATCATCACCATCGTCATCACCAACGCTCCTCGCATCGGGAGAGGGCAATCTCCACCAGCACCATCTCATCTCCAAACCCTAGTTCATCTCTTGTATCCAATTCTTGTCTCAAAGTCCGGGATTGGTGCTAGTAGGTTGCTAGTAGTGTTGATTACTCCTTGTAGTTGATGCTAGTTGGTTTAATTGGTGGAAG
>NC_053025.1:367435228-367481361 GCF_003073215.2 Triticum urartu | reverse complement strand
CCGTTGCCAATGAACGACTAGCTGAAGCAGATGGCCGAGCTACATAAGGCGGCCGATCAGGCCATGAAGGGCTTCATAGTCCGGTTGTGGCCTGGCGACGCCCTTCCGAACAGCTTCTTCGGCCTGGTGAGGCGGCTTGTGGATGCCTGCCCTCGGCTGGAGGTCGTCAAGCGATCCGTCTGCATAGAAGGTGCACGCCGGGCTTTTGCCCATGTAAAAATGCAGTGGATCAAGCTAGACGCCGTGAAGCTGATCAAGGAGGGGCCACCGGAGGGCAAGGAGCACTGCCACCCCGAGATGTACTATGAGGGTGTTCTCTCGGGTGCCCGTCTTATCGCGGATGAGTGTTCGCAAAATGTAATATTTGAATGAGACTTGCTCATGTTGTCCTATATGTATGAAAACTTGTATTATGTTCGCTATGCAATGCTCGTTAGAATTTAAAATATTACCTTCTGTTTGGCGGTTTATCCAATCTGAGAGATGGCTAGTCCTCGGCTTCTGCCCCCATGCCACTAGTGCTGGGGTGTTCGGGATAAACTTGGGCACTCTTGTTCCCATGTTTGGGTCCTTCGAGGGAGGTGCTCAGCACAACGAACAAGGCAATCGGACTAATAATGCTTTATCACTCTCACTTAGCCATAGAATTCTATAATTTCAAATTTCGGCGAAGCCCCTGGTATTCGGAAGGCCGAATTCGGGGCGCGATACACGCCTGCAAGCCGGACAGAGCCGGCCCCTCGCCCTAAGCGGCATAAGTCTTTAGGGACTCGAAAAACCTCGCCGAACAGCGACTAGTCTCTCGCCTTATCATGACAGTCAATTTTAGCTTTCTCTACTGAGGTGCTCGGCCCGACAGAACCGGGGCACAATCGCAGTAGTTCTCCTAGCGCTACCTTAGCCGATAGAGCGAAACGTAAGGTACCAAAACATAGGAGCCGGGCAAACCCAACATTTGACCAAAGACATGATTCGGAGCTGATGCATATAATGCTATAAGTTCGGGGTGCCGCACTTGTGAAAGTGTTCAGACTTTTCACGCCATATTGTGGGTACGTGAGCCCCTGGTGCATTGGTCGTACCTGAGTGTACGGTTAAAAGGCGTCAATAATGAACACGTATATAATATATATATATACATCTGGGCTATTCTGTTACGCGTAACAGAATATTATTCTGTTACCCTTCTTGAACTGACAAATTCAAGCGGTTGAACTGATCTCTCGTTTTCGTTGAACTTATTTTTCAAACATGAATCATATTGAATGCGGACAGGGACGGGCATGGCGTCTCCCTCCACCCCCGCCGGGGCACACTTGTCCCATCCCACCCCGCCACCCCCCTAGCGCCGCCTACGCGGTACCTCGCCACCATGAACTGGCTGGTGCCAGTACGCCACCATGGATTCTCTCGATTCAGATTCAGGGGTGTCCTCGATGGCGGCAATGGAAAGGTGGCTGAGGTCCAGGGCATCATGGGAGGCAAGGGCAGCGCATATGCCGTCGGGGTTAGTGGCAGCGAGGAAGTGGAGCTCTTGCAGGAGAGCCCAGATGCGGCGCCAGCGGGCGCGAGGACGCTGGTCTAAGAGGCGACGGGGGCGTCCAGGAGCTTGAGGAGGATGTGGATGAGGAGGTCATCCGGTAGTGCGCTGAGCCGGTCCTCGACGCCGACGGTGTCGAAGAGCTTTGGCGGCCGCTACTCTAGCATGCGCTCCGTGGAAGCACGAGGCAAGAGGTATGCTGTGCGCCTCAGGTCACATCGGGACGTCGGTGGCTGGGGATGGGAATGGATCGGTACTCGGGAGGAGGCTGCACTCAATCGATTTGGGAGGATCCGGGGACGACGTCCTGCTCCAGCACTTGAACCTTGGTTGCCTTCGCTGGGAACGACGCTAGGCTGCTGAACACCGTCCAAGCCTTGGGCATTGGCGACCTCGTCATCTCCCTCCCCAAGCACAACATTATGATAAAAGGTTGTTTGAATCTAGTTTGTTGGGGTGAAAATCATTTCATAAGTGTAAAATCGACACTGAACCTTGACATGGAAATTACTGCAATCCTGGATTGTGCCGGAACTCTACTGGAATCCTGCAGGCGATTCCTCTTCAGGCATCAATCTTGTTTTCCATTTCCCTCGCCTTGCATTGGGAAGGATCTGAAGCTGGTGTTCACAAGTACGGCCTCTACTCTGGACTGCTATCGGTCTCCACCCATGAGGCGATGCTGTCAAGGAAATCTAGGAGGTCTTGCTCCCATGTATTTGTTGATGAATTGTTGCTCTGTTAATCCTTTTGCTTGCCTGCGTGCAGCACTTCCTGTAGTGTTTGGTGGAAGATTAGTCTAGTTGAGCACATCTCTGTAGATCCTAGATTCTAGTTTTTCTGTTTTTACGTCTTGCAAGACTGACAGCCTTAGGCTAAGACCATTGTATCAAGCTGGTTTCGTTTTTCTATGACAAATGGAGCCGGGGAGGTTGCCTCCCTGTTCATCTAAAAACATGGAAATTACTGGTTTTGATGCCACTATGCTTCGATTCAGATGATTCAGTTCAAACAATAGTATTTCAACAAAAAACAGAGTACTCGTACTGATCTATTTGTGTGTTTGTACTGAGCTATTTTCACATATTGGACTTTACTCTGTTTTTTTGATATGGTTTTCCTCATAACTTAATTTAACCATTCGAACTGATGATTACGTTAGCTCCAAACTTTTTAACTTATAGTAGCAAATCTCTTTAAGTTATCTTTGTTCTCATTTGAACTTATGGCGTCACCACATCCGAACTCGTGGTGTTCATCACTTTTTAGGTGAATTCGTTGTTATAATTTTTTGCATTGGCACAAGCACTTCAACTAGCACTAAGAGGCAGCACGAAGGGCCAGCAGCGTGAGTAACTTGAACCCATGGGTGAGTTCATAACTGCACCTTTTAGACAGTAATACTTGAATGTCTCAGAAAAACATCCAGATGAAAACTACAATTAGAATAAGAAAAGCACACGCACACAACACGCACAACCCACACCAGTACAGCTGTTAGGACCCTGATTCCAAGTCACATCGATCTAGCCGGTAACACCTGATATCACTTTGCGGCCTCACGCATGGTAACCCACGGGTGTCGCCTTACCATGGCCCGGGACCGTTTGCGCCTTTTGGCTCACGTATATGATAGTGTCGTTGGCATCCATATGACAGAGAACCCGGGCCGACATGGCTAGTCGTGAACCCAAAGTGGCACAGACCTATGGAGACAGGCATACATGAATCACATCGAGCATGTCGGTCATCAGCGAGTGATTCCGGGCTGTAGCACTGGGCTAACAGGACTCCGGGAACCCGGGCTGTAGCAGGCTAGGCAGGACTCCGGATGTCACCGCGTGACATTTCCCCGAAGGGACAGACACAGGAACGAAGTGAAACACATGCCGGCCAGTCAAGTGATCTGAGCAGTAGTGCTGGGCTAGCAGGACTCCAGTGAACCGGGCTGTAGCAGACTACTATGGCTCAAGGAAGCACTAGACTACATTTCCCCATAAGAGAGGCTGCCAAGGATAAACAACTAGATTGTCGGATCCCACACATACCAAGCATTTCAATCATACACACAATATGCTCGGTATGTGTAAATACAACATGGCATCACAACATAAATCTATGACTCAAAGTATTTATTCATTAGGCTCCGAGGAGCGAGATATGACAAACATGGGTCTTATGACCCAACATACAGAGCATACAAGCAACAAGCACATGCGGAATCTTAACTTGTCTGAGTACAGACAACTACAAATGAAGAAGGCTGAGAAGCCTGACTATCTACCAGATCCTGCCGAGGGCACAAGATCGTAGCTGAGGTATCAAGCTAAACATCGAAGTCGACGCGAAACTACTAGCGAGACTGAAGTCTCTCTACAAAACATAAATTAAGCAAACATGAGCACAAATGTACCCAGCAAGACTTACATCAGAACTAACCACATATGCATCGGTATCAACAAAGAGGGTGGTGGAGTTTAACTGCAGCAAGCCAGCTTTGACTCAGTGGCTAACCTGAACTATGACTGCAAGTAACTCTTTTGAGATGGCGCACACGAGTCCACATATTCACCATTCAATACACCACTATGGATCCACTCCCGTCTCCCTACGAGAAGGCCATCCATAGCACTCACACTTATCTTGCGAGTTTTAGAGTATCCACTTTCACTTGTCTATGAACTGTTATAGGCAACCCAGAAGTCCATTACCGCGGACATGGCTATTCGAATAGATGATGTTAACCCTGCAGGGGTGTACTTCTTCACACACGCTCTCACCACTTACCATCATTTACATGACATGTACTCGGCAACCTTCAAGCGGAAGCCCAACGAGGGTGTCGGCCACGGCCTACCTAAACACTCAAGTCTCTAGTCCAGGTTTATCGCCTATCCAGGTTCCATCCGCAGGGAGTCCGGCCGAGGTTTCCACATACGGCCCCGAACAATGTGAACAGGGTTCCCGAGACACCAAACGGGCGCCCGGTACACCGTGCCACGGTGTATCTACCACATCATAGCCCACCCCTAGGGTCAGCGCTACGCACGGCCGCCAACACATATCCTATAAACACCAGAAACTAGTTGCAACTCCTGGACAGAGGACAAGGGTGATCAAGAAGCCGAGAGGGTCCATTGGTTTTGGGCCCAATGCGTGGTAGTAACTGTTTCATGGATCACAAATACAGAACTCAGTTCCTAAGGACGGTTTCAATGAGACAACCCACCATGTACTCCTACATGGCCTCTCACCGCTACCTTTACCTAATCGTGTTCACACACTTAGCTCACACACAGTAGGACATGTTCATCACTGTTCCAATTCATCCCCGATGAATCAGACCTGACTCAACTCTAAGCAGTAGCAGGCATGACAAATAAGCATGAATGAGTAGGCACATCAGGGCTCAAACAACTCCTACTCATGCTAGTGGGTTTCATCTATTTACTGTGGCAATGACAGGTCATGCAGAGGAAAGGGGTTCAACTACCGCGACATGTAACAGTTGAATCGTTGTTGTCCTAATGCAGTAAAAGAGAGCAGGAGCGAGAGAGTGGGATTGTATCAGAATGAACAAGGGTGTTTTGCTTGCCTGGCACTTCTAAAGATATCATTGGGTCTTCATCCGTGTCAACGATCACAGCATCGGTACAGTGTCTATCGAGAGGGGACAACCACCGGCAATAGAGAAGGAACACAATCAATTCAATGCACAACATGATGCATGATAATGCCATGGCAATATGTTGTTGATTGAGCTAATGCAACTAGCAACACAATTAAATGAAGTTGGTTTGAATACAAGATTCAAATTCCAACTCCATATATGATTATTTAAATGCCCTTTATTGGATTTTCCTAAACAGTGGCCTTAAATTGTTCTAACATGCATGAAAATGCCATAAACAGATTCCTTGAATTTTTCTGATAATTTTTCATATATAAATTATTTCATTCTGAGTTATAGATTATTTTCTATGATTTTTTGAAGTTTTGGACATTTTCTGAATTAAATAAATCATTTCTTATTTATTTAAAATCCAGAAAAGCATTTATGACCTCATCACTGCGTCACTATGACGTCATCCAGTCAACAGGACAGGTCCAGGTCAAACCTGACCTGCGGGACCCATTGGTCAGTGACCCTGGGCTAGTTAGGTCGCCGACAGGTGGGCCCGGTCAACGTTGACTAAGTCAAAGTCAAGCTGACACGTGGGGTCCGCAGGATTAGCACTAATTTAAGCAGTATACTTAGACTAACCTAATTAGGCTCGGGGACCCACATGTCAGTGTCTGTTAGGATGGGTAATTAACGGAGATTAGCACTAATTACGCCGCCACGTCAGCATGCCGGAGTTTGGCCTGCGGCGACCTCAAGCCGTGGCGGAGTCTGCTCGGGATTGAGCTACAGCGTAACATCCCAAATTTTCAATTTGGAATGTTATACATTAGATCATCATGCATATCATATTTTATTTTGCTTTTGGTTTTGATCCTAGAAAATCCTAAGCAACTCAAGGACCCACGGAGAGAGTTGGGGATTTCGTTATTTACATATTTGAGTTTTCTCAAATTATGTAAACAGGATCATTTGATTTTATTTATTTTATCATCAATTATTTCTATTACAAAAATATGAGAGAGGGAATAAAATGACTTTCCCAAAATATAGAAATATTGAGGATTTAATAAAAAAAATCAAATAAGATTTATTTCAGAGTTTTTCGGTATTTTTAATTGAATTTAGGAAAAATGCGCATTTTTCAAAGTTGTAGTTTGGGCCCAGATAAATGTTTACTTTATCGGGCTTGATTTTAGAAACCCGGGAAAATTTATTTCGTGATTTTTGGAGTCCGTTTAGTATTTCTTTTTATTTTTCTTCCGAGCGTAATTATTTAAAAAAACGAAACCGACTATGGGCCGTACCCGAGCGGGACTCCGCCCGGGGGCGCCTTTATATAGCGAAGCGCCCGAGCCCCAGGCCCATAGCCGCGCCTGCGCCGAAACCCTAGCCCATAGCCGCCGTCGCCGCCACCGTCGCCGGACCCGCCGCCGACTCGCTAGAGTTGCATGCCGCCCGAGGTTCGCCGCCGCCTCGACTTCCGTCCCGTTTAAAAAAAAATTATGTTCGTCGTTTTTTTCTTTTTCGTCGGATTTTCCGCGGTTATTTTCTGATCGCGATCTCTGATCCGATTTTCGTTTTAGTATAACTTTTCGCTCGTTTATCGGAATCAGGCGATTCAAGCGCCTGGAGTTTCATCTCGAAACTCTCTTTCCGAATAATCAACTTAAACATGTTTTTGCTACTGTAAAATTTGCCCTAGATCCAGATTACTAGAACGAAGTTGTTTTCTTTCGCCGTTTGACTTCTTTTGCTTCGTTCGATTTGATTCTTTTTGCAAACCAGGGTTCTTAAGTTGAACTTTCTGGTTAGATCTTCTATTTGAGTTTTACCTGTGCATTAGATGAGTACTTATTGTATGCTTGTTGTTTGTCTGCGATAGAATACCCGGAGTGCGCCGCCTGTTACTTCGAATCTCTAGGTTTCGCGGATCATCAGCAAGGCAAGTAACACTTTGATCATACCTTTTCTACAACCCGGTTTTATTGCATTAGATCCATCCTCACACATTGCATGATTAGGATCTAATTAAATTGTGGGATGGGAAGTAGATGAGGTAGTAGTTATTACCTGTTTATTATCAAACCTTTGGGAGTTACTTCTGCGTTTACTTTATGCCATGCTATGCTAGTAGACGTGGATTGGGTGAGTGATATCCATGACAGATGTGAGATTGTTAATTAATGGTTTATCTAAGGTGGCAACCTAACACACATATGGGTGGATTGAGGCACCTGGGTATTCCAGGACTTGCCTGTTTTTATTTTGGACCGCCACCCAGGCTCAAAGGGATCATGAGATTATTCATACTAGAAACTTCCGTGTGCAGCCACAAGCCATTATGGGCTCTGGCATAGTTGAGTAAGTCGTGCGAACTCTTACAGGGTAGACTAGCAGATGTAGGGGAAAGTAGGTGTACCAGTCTATCCATCGTAAGGTGCTAGCGCTTCTGAAAGACTGTGTCTCGGTCATCCGTTTCTCAAACACCATGTAGTGCGGAGAATCCAACGGAGGCGATCGAGTCTTGTGGGGAAAAGTGCGCAAACCTCTGCAGAGTGTATAAACTAATCATGATTAGCGTGTCCCCGGTTATGGACATCTTGAGTATCTAGTACCTGGATTATCATGTGAATCTCAACATGTTACTCTAAATTAATTTTGTTGGGTTTTAATGATGATGCTTAATTGGGATTGAGAATGCTGTCAACCATTCTCAAATGTTTAACAACCACCATGATAGTAATTAATTTTATTCCTTTAAAGTAGGGAAAAATTGACTTTACGCAAAAACTGTAACCATAGAGCTTTCCACCAGCCAAATATGCATATAGTATAGCTGTTTCATTCCATTACTCTCTATGTGTTACCTTGCCAGCATATTCCATGTGCTGACCTGTTTTCGGGCTGCAACGTTAATGTTGCAGACTTTTCGGACGACGATTAAGGAGTTTTTAGGTCACGGTTCTATACTCAGTGATGCCGTTGGAGTTGATGGACTCACTTACCTTCCAAGCCTTCCGCTGTTATCGTTATTAGATGGCCTTAAGCCATATTTATTGTAATAAGCTCTCTTTTGAGACACTCGATGTAATAAGTGTGTGATTGCTACTCTGCTATAAATCCTCCGAGTACTGTGTGGTGTCAGCATTACTGATCCAGGGATGACACCGGAGCACAGAGATCAGACTGTTTGAGGTCTGGTCGCTACAGAGATGGTATCAGAGCACACGCTGACTGTAGGACACGACCACTAAGCTAAGAGACCTAGATCACTACCCACTCTCTTCTCTTCTGACTTCTCATCTTTTCTACTCTTTAGGATGGCGGATGCAAGGAACAAGTTCACACAACCAGATGAAGATACACCCTTTGGACGCCACTTGAAGGAAGTCACTAGATACCTGAACATAGGAGTACCAAGCTTCACGGGAACCTACAACGCCACTTTACCTGAAGAAGAGCGCTGGATGATTCAAGTTCAAGTTCCAGGAAGGACGTTCATGCCAGTCACTAGGCCCATAGAGTTTTCTTTTGATGCACCAACTTGGAGTCTAGGAAAGAGTATGGCAGCTCACATTGCCATGGGACGCATTGCAGAACTCTACCGCAAGGATCTCAAGGATACTATCTACCAGATTTGTGGGCACCGAGATGAACACTGGGAGATGATCAGCACCAGGAAAGATAGATCAATTGCAGCTTTTATTCAGGAGTTAAATCAGCACATTCGACGACAGGAGAATCAGATGTGCGCCGACATGATAGATCTGAAGAAGGCTAAGACTAGAATCAAGGAACTGGAGGAAGAACTCAAGGCTACACGTGAAGATTATGAAGAAGAAATTGAAGTATTGGTGGAGAAGAATGACGATCTAATCAAGAAGATTGGAATATTTATGGGAGGCCCGACACCAGTAGATGAAGACGAAGAACCCAAGGAGATTAGCCCGGAAGACTACATCATCATCGACGGCACCGACTCGGAACAAGATAGTAGCAACGATGACTATGTTGATGAAGCAGGAGCAGATACCATGGAATCTACAACCGTAGAATATTTCTAGTAGACCACCTCATCAGTAGTAGTAGTCCACCATGTAAATATAGTAGTCCGAGCACTCTTGCGATAGCTAGATCGATTGTATGCCTTTTTTTGATTGAATGAAGTGAATTGTTTGCTTTTGCCTCATGTGCATATGGGTAGTGTTTTCTCTTTAGACCCCCTCTATTATTATATCTCATCTTTTCTAAACCCTCAGATGCCTCCGAGATGTGACCTCGGATTTGCCTTTCCGCCGGAGCTCACTCAGTTGATCCAGCAGCAGAACACCCTGATGCAGTTGCTAGTTCAGAATCAGAATCAGGGGAACAATAACAACAACCCACCACCACCACCTGTTGACCACTTAGCCCGTTTTCTTAGGCTGAATCCGCCGGTGTTTTCCAGTAGCACCGAGCCGATAGTAGCAGATGATTGGCTCCGCAAGATAGCTAGGGAGTTGACCATAGCAGGATGCACAGATGCGGAGAAGGTGAAGTTTGCCGCACATCAGTTAGAAGGACCCGCAGAATCCTGGTGGGAGAATTTCACAGCCACCTTCCCAGTCGACACTGTCACATGGGATCAGTTTCATCAGGCTTTTCGTATTGCCCATGTTTCGGCAGGAGCAATGGCCATGAAGAAGCGTGAGTTTCGTAACTTGCGCCAAGGAGGACGGACAGTTGGCCAGTATGTGGAGGAGTTTAGTAAGCTAGCACTTTATGCCCCAGACGACGTTGCTACGGATGCATCTAAGCAGGAGAAATTCCTGGAAGGACTAAATGATGAGTTGAGTATGCAGTTGATGGTAGCCACCTTCAACAACTACCAGGAGTTGGTAGACTGATACTGGTGCATCGCATTCATACATCTCAAGGGGATTTGTGGAAAAGTATAGCCTGCCCACTAGGGTTCTCAAAACACCTATGCTAGTAAGCTCACCAGGAGCAGAGTACATGGCCAGTCAAGGATGTTTTCAAGTGCCATTAGGTATAGGAAGGCATGTTTTCCCAACAAATTTAATTATTTTGGAATCCCAGGGTCTGGATGTGATTCTTGGTATGGATTGGCTGTCGATGTATGGAGGAAACATCGATTGCGCCAGTAAGACAATTTTGCTCACAACGCCAGAAGGAATAAGGATCAAGTATGTATCCCGACATGCGCCAAACAGGACACAAGTAAATTCCTTATCAGGAGTTGTGCAGGAGTAAGTACTAGTGGTAAAGGATTTTCCTGATGTATTTCTCGAAGAGTTGCCAGGCATGCCACCAGATAGAGATATTGAGTTATTGATTGAACTTTTGCCAGGCACTGGGCCAATATCGAAGCGACCATATAGGATGCCCGCAAAAGATTTGGTGGAAATTAAGAAGCGGATTAAGGAGTTACTGGATAAAGGTTACATTCGCCCAAGTTCTTCGCCTTGGGGATCACCAGTACTTCTAGTAGAGAAGAAGGAAGGATCGTTAAGGATGGTTGTTGACTATCGAGGATTGAATGAAGTAACAATCAAGAACAAGTACCCGCTACCAATGATCAATTATCTGTTTGATCGATTGCAAGGAGCTAAAGTGTTTTCCAAGATCGATTTGCGATCAGGGTACCATCAGTTGAAGATTCGAGAGCAGGACATACCTAAGACAACATTCACCACAAGATATGGACTATATGAGTATACCGTTATGTCATTTGGACTGACTAACGTGCCTGCCTATTTTATGAACATGATGAACAAAGTGTTTATGGAGTTTTTGGATAAGTTCGTCGTAGTGTTCATTGATGATATCCTGGTTTATTCAAAGAAGGAAGAGGAACATAAGGAGCATTTGCGTTTGGCACTTGGAAAGCTCAGAGAACATCAATTATATGCCAAGTTCAGCAAATGTGAGTTTTGGTTGAAGGAAGTAGGATTCCTCGGACACGTTATATCTGGAGAAGGTATAGCTGTTGATCCCGCTAAAGTTGAAACCGTGACCAAGTGGGAAGCACCAACAACAGTTGGAGAGATCCGGAGTTTTCTTGGACTCACAGGATACTACCGGAGGTTTATTGAGAACTTTTCAAAGATTGTGAAGCCTATGACGGAGTTGCTGAAGAAGGATTACCAAGTTCAAATGGACTGAGGAGTGTGAGGCTAGTTTCCAGGAGTTGAAGAAATGCTTGGCTACCTCACCAGTGTTGATTTTGCCAGATCAAACCAAGGATTATGAGATGTATTGCGATGCTTCACGTCGAGGACTTGGAGCAGTGCTTATGCAGGAAGGGAGAGTTGTTTCATATGCTTCAAGACAACTGAAGCCTCACGAATTGAATTATGCCACGCATGATTTGGAGTTAGCAGCCGTAGTGCATGCATTGAAGACATGGAGACATTTCCTCATCGGAAATCATTGTGAGGTGTACACGGATCACAAGAGTTTGAAGTACATTTTCACGCAGAAGGAGTTGAACCTCAGACAAAGGAGATGGTTGGAGCTCATCAAGGATTATGATATGAGATTGCATTACCATCCCGGAAAAGCGAATGTAGTAGTTGATGCATTAAGCCGCAAGAGCCATGTCAATACGTTAATGACGGGAGAAATACCCAAGGAGTTAGCAGAAAATTTTCGTGAACTATGTTTGGAAATAGTTCCGAGAGGGTATGTAGCAGCGTTGGAAATTCAGTCAACTTTGATGGACAAAATCAGAAAGGCTCAGAAATCTGACAAGGAGATTGCTTCTATAAAAGAGAAAATGAGCCAAGGAAAAGCTAATGGATTTCGTGAGGATGAGCACGACACCCTATGGTTTGAAGACCGTGTTTATGTACCCAATGTCCCGGAGATCAGGAAGTTGATTCTGCAAGAGGCACATGATTCACTGTATTCGATTCACCCAGGAAATACCAAGATGTATTTGGATTTGAAGAATATTTTCAGGTGGACCGGAATGAAGAAGGATATTGCGGAGTATGTAGCAGTTTGTGACGTATGTCAGAGAGTAAAGGCAGAGCATCAGAAGCCAGCAGGATTGTTGCAACCATTGCCGATACCCGAATGGAAGTGGGATAAGCTAGGCATGGATTTTATCATGGGATTACCAAGGACTCGTTCAGGCTATGACTCGATTTGGGTTGTAGTTGATCGATTGACGAAGGTAGCTCATTTCATCCCAGTAAAGACCACTTACACCAGTGCTAAGTTGGCAAAGATATACATGACCAGGATCGTATGTTTGCATGGAGTTCCGAGGAGCATCGTATCAGATAGAGGAACCCAGTTTACCTCAAAGTTCTGGAAGCAGTTGCATGAGACTTTGGGTACTAGGCTAGAATTTAGTACAGCTTTTCATCCGCAGACAGATGGACAGACCGAGAGAGTCAATCAGATTTTGGAGGATATGCTGAGAGCTTGTGCGCTAGATTATGGATCTAGTTGGGACGATAATTTGCCATATGCAGAGTTCTCTTACAATAATAGCTATCAGAACAGTTTGAAGATGGCCCCTTTCGAAGCTCTGTACGGAAGGAGGTGCAGGACACCGTTGTCATGGGACGAAGTTGGAGACCGTCAGTTGTTTGGACCAGATCTGATTAAGGAGTCTGAACAGAAGGTGAAGTTGATTCGCGATAGGCTCAAGGTAGCCCAGTCCAGGCAGAAGAGCTACGCAGATTCTAAACGCATGGAGACAGTTTACGAAGTTGGAGACAGAGCTTATCTTCGAGTATCCCCACTTCGAGGGATTAAGCGCTTTGGAGTTAAGGGGAAGTTAGCGCCATGATTTTTAGGGCCATATCGAGTTTTGGAGTGTATGGGAGAAGTGACCTACAAGTTGGAATTGCCAGAAGGATTGACAGGAGTTCATGATGTGTTCCACGTTTCTCAGTTGAAAAAGTGTCACGCGGAGATGGCTGACACACCTTTGAGAGACACAGTGCCATTGGAAGCAATTCAGTTGGATAACAATTTGACCTATGAGGAGAAACCAGTCAAGATTCTCGAGTTTGCCAGCCGAGTCACTCGCAGCAACGTTATCAAGTTTTGCAAAGTTTAGTGGAGCCACCACACGGAGGATGAAGCCACCTGGGAGCGAGAGGAAGATTTGCTCAAAGACCACCCTCACCTATTTTCTAGCCAACCCGAATCTCGAGGGCGAGATTCATCTTAAGGGGGGTAGGTTCGTAACATCCCAAATTTTCAATTTGGAATGTTATACATTAGATCATCATGCATATCATATTTTATTTTGCTTTTGGTTTTGATCCTAGAAAATCCTAAGCAACTCAAGGACCCACGGAGAGAGTTGGGGATTTCGTTATTTACATATTTGAGTTTTCTCAAATTATGTAAACAGGATCATTTGATTTTATTTATTTTATCATCAATTATTTCTATTACAAAAATACGAGAGAGGGAATAAAATGACTTTCCCAAAATATAGAAATATTGAGGATTTAATAAAAAAATCAAATAAGATTTATCTCGGAGTTTTTCGGTATTTTTAATTGAATTTAGGAAAAATGCGTGTTTTTCAAATTTGTAGTTTGGGCCCAGATAAATGTTCACTTTATCGGGCTTGATTTTAAAAACCCGGGAAAATTTATTTCGTGATTTTTGGAGTCCGTTTAGTATTTCTTTTTATTTTTCTTCTGAGCGTAATTATTTTAAAAAATAACGAAACCGACTATGGGCCGTACCCGAGCGGGACTCCGCCCGAGGGCGCCTTTATATAGCGAAGCGCCCGAGCCCCAGGCCCATAGCCGCGCCTGCGCCGAAACCCTAGCCCATAGCCGCCGTCGCCGCCACCGTCGCCGGACCCGCCGCCGACTCGCTAGAGTTGCATGCCGCCCGAGGTTCGCCGCCGCCTCGACTTCCGTCCCGTTTAAAAAAAAATTATGTTCGTCGTTTTTTTCTTTTTCGTCGGATTTTCCGCGGTTATTTTTTGATCGCGATCTCTGATCCGATTTTCGTTTTAGTATAACTTTTCGCTCGTTTATCGGAATCAGGCGATTCAAGCGCCTGGAGTTTTGTCTCGAAACCCTCCTTCCGAATAATCAACTTAAACATGTTTTTGCTACTGTAAAATTTGCCCTAGATCCAGATTACTAGAACGAAGTTGTTTTCTTTCGCCGTTTGACTTCTTTTGCTTCGTTCGATTTGATTCTTTTTGCAAACCAGGGTTCTTAAGTTGAACTTTCTGGTTAGATCTTCTATTTGAGTTTTACCTGTGCATTAGATGAGTACTTATTGTATGCTTGTTGTTTGTCTGCGATAGAATAACCCGGAGTGCGCCGCCTGTTACTTCGAATCTCTAGGTTTCGCGGATCATCAGCAAGGCAAGTAACACTTTGATCATACCTTTTCTACAATCCAGTTTTATTGCATTAGATCCATCCTCACACATTGCATGATTAGGATCTAATTAAATTGTGGGATGGGAAGTAGATGAGGTAGTACCTATTACCTGTTTATTATCAAACCTTTGGGAGTTACTTCTGCGTTTGCTTTATGCCATGCTATGCTAGTAGACGTGGATTGGGTGAGTGATATCCATGACAGATGTGAGATTGTTAATTAATGGTTTATCTAAGGTGGCAACCTAACACACATCTGGGTGGATTGAGGCACCTGGGTATTCCAGGACTTGCCTGTTTTTATTTTGGACCGCCACCCAGGCACAAAGGGAACATGAGATTATTCATACTAGAAACTTCCGTGTGTAGCCACAAGCCATTATGGGCTCTAGCATAGTTGAGTAAGTCGTGCGAACTCTTATAGGGTAGACTAGCAGATGTAGGGGAAAGTAGGTGTACCGGTCTATCCATCGTAAGGTGCTAGCGCTTCTGAAAGACTATGTCTCGGTCATCCGTTTCTCAAACACCATGTAGTGCGAGAAATCCAACGGAGGCGATCGAGTCTTGTGGGGAAAAGTGCGCAAACCTCTGCAGAGTGTATAAACTAATCATGATTAGCCGTGTCCCCGGTTATGGACATCTTGAGTATCTAGTACCTGGATTATCATGAATCTCAACATGTTACTCTAAATTAATTGTTGGTTTTAATGATGTACTTAATTGGGATTGAGAATGCTGTCAACCATTCTCAATGTTTAACAACCACCATGATAGTAATTAAATTTATTCCTTTGAAGTAGGGAAAAATTGGCTTTACGCAAAACTGTAACCATAGAGCTTTCCACCAGCCAAATATGCATATAGTATAGCTGTTTCATTCCATTACTCTCTATGTGTTACTGCCAGCATATTCCATGTGCTGACCCGTTTCGGGCTGCAACGTTAATGTTGCAGACTTTTCAGACGACGATTAAGGTTTAGGTCATGGTTCTATACTCAGTGATGCCGTTGGAGTTGATGGACTCACTTATCTTCCAAGCCTTCCGCTGTTACGTTATTAGATGGCCTTAAGCCATATTTATTGTAATAAGTTCTCTTTTGAGACACTCGATGTAATAAGTGTGTGATTGCTACTCTGCTATAAATCCTCCGAGTACTGTGTGGTGTCAGCATTACTGATCCAGGGATGACACGGAGCACAGAGATCAGACTGTTTGAGGTCTGGCTACACTCACGAGCTCGGGGAGGCATCAGGGGCGGCTACGGTCGCCGGCGATCTCGGCGGACCGAGTGAGAAGATGGGCGCTAGTGGCGTTGCAGTGCGTCCGAGGCGTCGTGGCTCGCCCGTGAGGAAGAGGAAGACGTCGGCGGTGCTCGGGGACACATCGAAGAGACGAGAGAGGGTCGATGGCCGCGGTGGACGGCGACGGTGGCGACGAGCTCCTCTCGGGAGGGGATGGGGAGAGAGCCAGAGGAGGGAGAGGGGCACGGGAAGAGTGGGGAAAGTGAGAGGGGGACGAGGGAGAGTGCGTGGCACTCGTAGACGGCGTCCTGGGTGTCGGCAGAAGCAGGAGGTGGCCGGCGTGTGGCTGCGGGCGCCGGCCACGCGCCTCTCGTCCTCCTGGCGAGAGGAGGGGATGACTGGCGGTAGCCAGTGGGCTGGGCCGAGCTGGGCCAGGCCAGGGCGACAGGTAAGCTCTAACTCTCTTCTCTCTCTTCTTTGCTTTTATTTATTTCCTGCTATGTGTATTGAAATAGAATAAATACTATTTCATTTCCAAAAACTCTGGAAATATTCAGAGGCACATTTGGGAATATTCTCAACTGCCTAAAAATGCTTCCAAGATTATTTGAGCACTTTAAAATATTTATAGCATTTAAAATGCCCAAATTCAAATACTTATGGCTTGTTCAAAAATCCAGAATGGCTCCATAAATTGCAAGACCATTTTTGGCAGAGGTTTTAGTCAAGACCAAAAATGGTGGGCTTTTATGAAGGGCATTTTGGGTTCATTGAAATTCCAATTGTTGGAAATTAGCATTTTCAGGGGGGTGTTGGGGTTGATTAGGCCCCATTTCAAGTTTAAAAGAAATTTAAACATGATGCACATGTTCATCCAATCCTAATGCATGACTAAAAGCAGGGATGTGACGAGTATGTGATCATGGGCCTCTTGCAGAATCAACTTCCTGATCTCCGGGACATTGGGTACATAAACACGGTCTTCAAACCATAGGGTGTCGTGCTCATCCTCACGAAATCCATTAGCTTTTCCTTGGCTCATTTTCTCTTTTATAGAAGCAATCTCCTTGTCAGATTTCTGAGCCTTTCTGATTTTGTCCATCAAAGTTGACTGAATTTCCAACGCTGCTACATACCCTCTCGGAACTATTTCCAAACATAGTTCACGAAAATTTTCTGCTAACTCCTTGGGTATTTCTCCCGTCATTAACGTATTGACATGGCTCTTGCGGCTTAATGCATCAACTACTACATTCGCTTTTCCGGGATGGTAATGCAATCTCATATCATAATCCTTGATGAGCTCCAACCATCTCCTTTGTCTGAGGTTCAACTCCTTCTGCGTGAAAATGTACTTCAAACTCTTGTGATCCGTGTACACCTCACAATGATTTCCGATGAGGAAATGTCTCCATGTCTTCAATGCATGCACTACGGCTGCTAACTCCAAATCATGCGTGGCATAATTCAATTCGTGAGGCTTCAGTTGTCTTGAAGCATATGAAACAACTCTCCCTTCCTGCATAAGCACTGCTCCAAGTCCTCGACGTGAAGCATCGCAATACATCTCATAATCCTTGGTTTGATCTGGCAAAATCAACACTGGTGAGGTAGCCAAGCATTTCTTCAACTCCTGGAAACTAGCCTCACACTCCTCAGTCCATTTGAACTTGGTAATCCTTCTTCAGCAACTCCGTCATAGGCTTCACAATCTTTGAAAAGTTCTCAATAAACCTCCGGTAGTATCCTGTGAGTCCAAGAAAACTCCGGATCTCTCCAACTGTTGTTGGTGCTTCCCACTTGGTCACGGTTTCAACTTTAGCGGGATCAACAGCTATACCTTCTCCAGATATAACGTGTCCGAGGAATCCTACTTCCTTCAACCAAAACTCACATTTGCTGAACTTGGCATATAATTGATGTTCTCTGAGCTTTCCAAGTGCCAAACGCAAATGCTCCTTATGTTCCTCTTCCTTCTTTGAATAAACCAGGATATCATCAATGAACACTACGACGAACTTATCCAAAAACTCCATAAACACTTTGTTCATCATGTTCATAAAATAGGCAGGCACGTTAGTCAGTCCAAATGACATAACGGTATACTCATATAGTCCATATCTTGTGGTGAATGTTGTCTTAGGTATGTCCTGCTCTCGAATCTTCAACTGATGGTACCCTGATCGCAAATCGATCTTGGAAAACACTTTAGCTCCTTGCAATCGATCAAACAGATAATTGATCATTGGTAGCGGGTACTTGTTCTTGATTGTTACTTCATTCAATCCTCGATAGTCAACAACCATCCTTAACGATCCTTCCTTCTTCTCTACTAGAAGTACTGGTGATCCCCAAGGCGAAGAACTTGGGCGAATGTAACCTTTATCCAGTAACTCCTTAATCCGCTTCTTAATTTCCACCAAATCTTTTGCGGGCATCCTATATGGTCGCTTCGATATTGGCCCAGTGCCTGGCAAAAGTTCAATCAATAACTCAATATCTCTATCTGGTGGCATGCCTGGCAACTCTTCGAGAAATACATCAGGAAAATCCTTTACCACTAGTACTTACTCCTGCACAACTCCTGATAAGGAATTTACTTGTGTCCTGTTTGGCGCATGTCGGGATACATACTTGATCCTTATTCCTTCTGGCGTTGTGAGCAAAATTGTCTTACTGGCGCAATCGATGTTTCCTCCATACATCGACAGCCAATCCATACCAAGAATCACATCCAGACCCTGGGATTCCAAAATAATTAAATTTGTTGGGAAAACATGCCTTCCTATACCTAATGGCACTTGAAAACATCCTTGACTGGCCATGTACTCTGCTCCTGGTGAGCTTACTAGCATAGGTGTTTTGAGAACCCTAGTGGGCAGGCTATACTTTTCCACAAATCCCCTTGAGATGTATGAATGCGATGCACCAGTATCAGTCTACCAACTCCTGGTAGTTGTTGAAGGTGGCTACCATCAACTGCATACTCAACTCATCATTTAGTCCTTCCAGGAATTTCTCCTGCTTAGATGCATCCGTAGCAACGTCGTCTGGGGCATAAAGTGCTAGCTTACTAAACTCCTCCACATACTGGCCAACTGTCCGTCCTCCTTGGCGCAAGTTACGAAACTCACGCTTCTTCATGGCCATTGCTCCTGCCGAAACATGGGCAATACGAAAAGCCTGATGAAACTGATCCCATGTGACAGTGTCGACTGGGAAGGTGGCTGTGAAATTCTCCCACCAGGATTCTGCGGGTCCTTCTAACTGATGTGCGGCAAACTTCACCTTCTCCGCATCTGTGCATCCTGCTATGGTCAACTCCCTAGCTATCTTGCGGAGCCAATCATCTGCTACTATCGGCTCGGTGCTACTGGAAAACACCGGCGGATTCAGCCTAAGAAAACGGGCTAAGTGGTCAACAGGTGGTGGTGGTGGGTTGTTGTTATTGTTCCCCTGATTCTGATTCTGAACTAGCAACTGCATCAGGGTGTTCTGCTGCTGGATCAACTGAGTGAGCTCCGGCGGAAAGGCAAATCCGAGGTCACATCTCGGAGGCATCTGAGGGTTTAGAAAAGATGAGATATAATAATAGAGGGGGTCTAAAGAGAAAACACTACCCATATGCACATGAGGCAAAAGCAAACAATTCACTTCATTCAATCAAACAAAGGCATACAATCGGTCTAGCTATCGCAAGAGTGCTCGGACTACTATATTTACATGGTGGACTACTACTACTGATGAGGTGGTCTACTAGAAATATTCTATGGTTGTAGATTCCATGGTATCTGCTCCTGCTTCATCAACATAGTCATCGTTGCTACTATCTTGTTCCGAGTCGGTGCCGTCGATGATGATGTAGTCTTCCGGGCTAATCTCCTTGGGTTCTTCGTCTTCATCTACTGGTGTCGGGCCTCCCATAAATATTCCAATCTTCTTGATCAGATCGTCATTCTTCTCCACCAATACTTCAATTTCTTCTTCATAATCTTCACGTGTAGCCTTGAGTTCTTCCTCCAGTTCCTTGATTCTAGTCTTAGCCTTCTTCAGATCTATCTTGTCGGCGCACATCTGATTCTCCTGTCGTCGAATGTGCTGATTTAACTCCTGAATAAAAGCTGCAATTGATCTATCTTTCCTGGTGCTGATCATCTCCCAGTGTTCATCTCGGCGCCCACAAATCTGGTAGATAGTATCCTTGAGATCCTTGCGGTAGACTTCTGCAATGCGTCCCATGGCGATGTGAGCTGCCATACTCTTTCCTAGACTCCAAGTTGGTGCATCAAAAGAAAACTCTACAGACACAGTGACTGGCATGAACGCCCTTCCTGGAACTTGAACTTGAATCATCCAGCGCTCTTCTTCAGGTAAAGTGGTGTTGTAGGTTCCCGTGAAGCTTGGTACTCCTATGTTCAGGTATCTAGTGACTTCCTTTAAGTGGCGTCCAAAGGGTGTATCTTCATCTGGTTGTGTGAACTTGTTCCTTGCGTCCGCCATCCTAAAGAGTAGAAAAGATGAGAAGTCAGAAGAGAAGAGAGTGGGTAGTGATCTAGGTCTCTTAGCTTAGTGGTCGTGTCCTACAGTCAGCGTGTGCTCTTATACCATCTCTGTAGCGACCAGACCTCAAACAGTCTGATCTCTGTGCTCCGGTGTCATCCCTGGATCAGTAATGCTGACACCACACAGTACTCGGAGGATTTATAGCAGAGTAGCAATCACACACTTATTACATCGAGTGTCTCAAAAGAGAAACTTATTACAATAAATATGGCTTAAGGCCATATAAATACGATAACAACGGAAGGCTTGGAAGATAAGTGAGTCCATCAACTCCAACGGCATCACTGAGTATAGAACCACGACCTAAAAACTCCTTAATCGTCGTCTGAAAAGTCTGCAACATTAACGTTGCAGCCCGAAACGGGTGAGCACATGGAATATGCTGGCAAGGTAATACATAGAGAGTAATTGAATGAAACAGCTATACTATATGCATATTTGGCTGGTGGAAAGCTCTATGGGTTACCAGTTTTACGTAAAGCCAATTTCCCTACTACAAAGAATAACTTTATTTAAACTATCATGGTGGTTGTTTAACATTGAGAATGGTTGACAGCATTTCTCAATCCCCAATTAAGCATCATCATTTAACATAAACCCAACAAAATTAATTTAGAGTAACATGTTGAGATTCACATGAAATCCAGGTACTAGATACTTCAAGATGTCCATAACGGGGACACGGCTAACCATGATAGTTATTACACTCTGCAGAGGTTTGCGGCACTTTTCCCCACAAGACTCGATTCGCCTCCGTTTGGTTTTCTCGCACTACATGGTGTTTGAGAAGACGGATGACCGAGACATAGTCTTTCAGAAGCGCTAGCACTTACGATCGGGTAGAACGTACCACCTACCATCCCCTACATCTGCTAGTCTACCACTGGTAAGAGTCGCACAACTTATTCAACTATGCTAGAGCATAATAGCTTGTGGGCTTGCACACGGAAGGTTTCTAGTATGAATAATCTCATGATCCCTTTGAGCCTGGGTGGCGGTCCAAAAGAAAACAGCAAGTCCTGGAATACCCAGGTGCCTCAATCCACCCAGATGTGTGTTTTAAGTTGCCACCCTTAGATAAACCATTAATTAACAAAACTTCACATCTGTCATGGATATCACTCACCCAATTCACGTCTACTAGCATAGCATGGCATAATAAGCAAACGTAGAAGTTAACTCCCAAAGGTTTGATAATAAACAGGTAATAGGTACTACCTCATCTACTTCCCATCCCACCAAATTTTAATTAGATTCCTAACCATGCAATGTGTGAGGATTGATTCTAATGCAATAAAACTAGGTAGTAGAAAAGGTATTGATCCAAAGTGTTACTTGGCCTTGCTGATGATCCGGGAAACTACGATTCGAAGTAACAGGCGGCGCACTCCGGGTATTCTATCGCAGACAAACAAACAAGCATACAATAAAGTACTCATCTAAATGCACAGGTAAACTCAAATAAGAGATCTACCAGAAGTTCACTTAAGGAACTCCGGTGGCAAAAAGAATCAAATCGAACGAAGCAAACGAAAGTCAAACGGCGAAAGAAAACAATTGTTCTACTAATCTGGATCTAAGCAATTTTTACAGTAGCAAATCTTGTTTAAGTTGGTTAAAACGGATAGAGGGTTTCGAGACGAACTCCAGGCGCTTGAATCGCCTGATTGATAACGAGCAAAAAGTTATACTAAAACGAAAATCGGATCAGAATCGCGATCAGAAAAATCGCGGATTAAAATCCGAGAAAAAGAAAAAAAAAGACGAAACATTCGCTAGAACGAATGGACGGACGAACGGTCGCTAAGTAATTAAACTGGAAAAACGATCTATTAAAAAAACCGAATCTAAAAAAATAAACCGACGAAAAACCGATCGGTTTTTTTAAAAAAACCGACGCATGGATTTCGAGGCACGGCGAACCTCGGGCGGCGAAATCGACGGTGGCGGCGTGCGGCGGTGCTGGGGCAGCGCGGGGCGGGCGGGCGTCGGGCGGCTGGGGCTAGGGTTTCCCCGGGGCTGGGCCTCCCCCGGCTTATAAAGGGCGAGTCGGGCCGGAGTCCGGATAGGACACGGCCCGTAGGTCGGTTCGTTTTTTTAATATTATTGCGCAGAACAAAAATAAAAAAATACTAAACGGACTCCAAAAATTCCGAAATAAATTTTCACGGGCTTCTAAAATCAAGCCGCACAAGGTGAACATTTATTTGGGACCTAAATGATTTTTGAAAAACGCACATTTTTCCTAAATTCAAATAAAACACCGAAAAACTCCGACATAAAATCTTATTTGATTTTATTATTAAATTCTCAATATTTCTTTATTTTGGGAAAGTCATTTTATTCCCTCTCTCATATTTTTGTAATAGAAATAATTGATGATAAAATAAATAAAATCAAATGATCCTATCTCAAAATTTGAGAAAACTCATATGAAATAACCGAAATCCCCAACTCTCTCTGTGGGTCCTGAGTTTGCTTAGGATTTCTAGGATCAACCAAAATGCAAAATAAAATATGATATGCAATGATTGATCTAATGTATAACTTCCAAATTGAAAATTTGGGATGTTACAGAGAATTGCTGTCATTTTTATTTTTGGAGAGTGATATTTAGTTAATTCCTTTGCAGATGATTTAATAGATAAATTCCTTCAGGTCCAAAAATTTATTTGAAAATTTTATGAGTTACAGAAGTATATGTTTTGATCCAGATTACTACAGACTGTTCTGTTTTTGACAAATTTCTGTTTTTCATGTGTTGTTTATTTATTTTGATGAATCTATGCTAGTAAATAATTTATAAACCATAGAGGAAGTTGGAATACATTAGTTTTAACACCAATATAAATAAATTAATGAGTTCATTACAGTACCTTGAAGTGGTCTTTTGTTTTCTTTCGCTACGGAGCTCCGAATTTTCTACTTTAAGTTTTGTGTGAAGGTTTCAAATGGGTAAAGATTCGATGGACTATGGAAATAAGGAGTGGCAAGAGCTAAGCTTTTGGGGATTCCCAAGGCACCCAAGGTAATATTCAAACGACAACCAAAAGCTAAGCTTGGGGATGCCCCAGAAGGCATCCCCTCTTTCGTCTTCGTTCATCGGTTAACTTTACTTGGAGATATTTTTATTCACCACATGATATGTGTTTTGTTTGGAGCTTCAATTTATTTGTTAGATTTGATTTCTGGTTATTTATAACAATGTTTTGCATCTTTTTTCAATAAAAGTTGGCATTGATAGGCCTTTACTATTGCCTATGTTAGAAGTCCAACATGTTTGCTGTTTGAAACAGAAAGTTTACCGCTGTTGCAATAATTACCTAGAAAGTCAGGATGTGATAAAATTTGAAACCTTTTGAATATTAAGATAATATAAATTTACTACCAGTGGAATTTTATTTCATAATTTTTGGAGGTAGGGGAAGTATGGATTTCTGCATTCTTTACAGGACTGTCTGTTTAGGCAGATTGCTGTTATGTTTGCATTGTTTGCAATATGTTTGCATGTTTGCTTCTTTAATGATTTCTATTTGAGGATTAGGACTATTTAAATATGCCAGAAGCATTTAGTATGGATGTTGAATAATAATTTTAGTGATTTGCTATAGTAGTATGATAAGGTTTTTGCAATGGTTTATACTAACTTATCTCACAAGTCCTTGTTGAGTTTTGTGTGGATGAAGCTTTTGAGATTTAGGGAGACCGTGATATGAGAGGAATTAAGGAGACACAAAAGGCTCAAGATTGTGGAATGCCCAAGGCATCAAGATAATATTTCAAGAAGGTCTCAAGGCATCTAAGCTGGGGATGGCCCGGTTGGCATCCCACCTTTCTTCTTCAACATTATCGGTTAGTTTCGGTTTGATCCCTAAAGTTTTTGCTTCTTCACATGATGTTTTGCCCATTCTTAGAATGTCATTTTTATTTTGCTTTGCTTTCTGTTTGAAATAAATTATTAAGATCTGAAATTATTAAATGTTAGTGAGTCTTCACATAGTTGCATATTATTCGACTACTCATTGATCTTCACTTATATCTTTCGAAGTAGTTTGTCGTTTTGCTCTAGTGCTTCAGTTATATCCTTTTAGAGCACGGTTGGTGGTTTTATTTTGAGAAATAGATGAACTTCTCATACTTTCACTATATTATTTCGAGGAGTTTTAATAGCATGGGTAATTTTCTTAAACAATCCTAATATGGCTAGGCATCCAGATAGTAAAAACTTTCATATAGAGTATTTTGAATACTAAGAGAAGTTTTTGATGCTTGATGATTTGTTTTGAGATTATTGGAGATGGTGATATTAAAGTCATGCTAGTTGATTAGTTGTGAATTTGAGAAATACTTGTGTTTTGAAGCTTGTGATTCCCGTAGCATGCACGTTATGGTGAACCGTTATGTGACGAAGTCGGAGCCATGATTTATTTATTGATTGCCTTCCTTATGAGTGGCGGTCGGGGACGAGCGATGGTCTTTTCCCTACCAATCTATCCCCCTAGGAGCAATTGCGGCGTAATATTTTCTTGATGACTTGTAGATTTTTGCAATAGTATATGAGTTCTTTTTATGACTAATGTTGAGTCCATGATTATACGCACTCTCACCCTTCCACCTTTACTAGCCTCTTTTTAGTACCGCCGCAACATTCGCGGGTACCATAAAACCCACCATTTACCTTCCTCAAAACAGCCACCCATATCTACCTATTATGGCATTTTCCGATAGCCATTCCGAGATATATTGCCATGCAACTTTTTCACCATTTCCGTTTATTTATGACACGCTTCCATCTTTTGTCATATTGCTTGCATGATCATGTAGCTAACATCGTATTGTGGCAAAGCCACCGTTCATAATTCTTTCATACATGTCACTCATGACTCATTGCACATCCCGGTACACCGCCGGAGGCATTCATTATAGAGTCATTATCTTGTTCTAAGTATCGAGTTTGTTAATTCTTGAGTTGTAAGTAAACAAAAGTGTGATGATCATAATTATTAGAGCATTGTCCCAGTGAGGAGAAAGGATGATGGAGACTATGATTCCCCCATAAGTCGGGATGAGACTTCCTGTCACATCCCAAGTTCTGGTAATGCCTAGTGCTAACATATGGTGTTGCATCATGTCTACTTTACTCAGAAAATTTGAAATGGGGATGACAAGCCCTAGCACCAAATGAAATGCAATTAGGATCAAAATAAAAATATTTTTAATGAACCCAGAATGCCCTTTAGAAAAGTTCATTATTTTTGATAAAAGTGAAAACCTCTGCCAAAAATGATGCACATATTTTTAGGCCATCCTGGATTTTTGAATTAAATCATATGTTATTTGCAATTGGGCATTTAAATGCTATATAATATTTTAAATGCTCAATTAATTCTAAACTTAAGTGAGGGTTGTTGGGAACATTCCAACCAGAGGCCACAATTATTTTCAGGATTTTTGGAAACGTTCTGGTATTTTTAATAAAGCCCAGAAGTTACAGAGAAATAGAAAAACATTAACAAAGGAGAGAGAGAGGTTACCTGTGCAACTTACCTAGCAGCCCACTAGCGGCCCAGTAGACAGCCGGCCTGCTAGGCCCAGCCCAGCCCCTCGCGCGTCGTCTTCCTCGCGCCTACTGGCGTTGTGCGTGGCGCGCGCACAGCCGTGCCGCGGCCACCTCCTGCTAGCCATGCAGCTGCTCCCCCTCGCCCTGGACGCTGCCACGTGACCCCCCCCCCTCCCTCCCCTCTTGCCTCTCCCCTCACTCTCTGCTCTCCCCCTTCCTCTAGCCCTTCCCGAGCTCACCTGAGAGCAACCGCGCCGCCGTTCCGCTGCCACCATGCCCAGAGCACCTTCCTTCGCCCTCCACCCGAGTCCAGGAAGCTCTGCCTCTCTACCTCGTCCTCTCCGTCGACTCACGCGACGCCGGGACGCCTCGAAGCGCCCGCCATCGGATGCCTTCTCAACCTCGGACCGCCGGCCATCTCCGTCAATTCGTCGGCTCCGGACCGTCCTGACCTCGCCGAGCGTCCCCTCATCATCGCTGTGAGCCACTGACCTTCTCCCCTAATTCAGCAAGCTCGCCCCCATGCCGTAGCGCCGTTCTCCACGAGCACCGGAGCCGCCGTCTGCCATTGTTGCTACACGCATAGCCTCCATGCTCCCCTGGCCTCACCATGCTGCTCTTAGTGCACCCCGTTTCTAGCCGGTGCTGCCCAGCCTCTCCATTTGCTCACTAATGCACTGTAGCGACGAATCCCGTCGAGCCCGTGCTCCGGCCGCCGCTGACCTTGACTGCCGTCGTCGCCTCCGGCCATCCCACGGTCTCCTGCGTGTTCCATTGGATGCGCGAGAGCCTGGGCTTCGCACCGGTGGTCTCGGCCGCTAATTTGGTCGCCGGAGGGCAAAATCCGAGCCTCCGCCGTCTCGGCCTCGCCGGCGACTCAACGCCGGCGGTTTGCCCGCTGACCCCTGTTTGACTGGGGTTTGACTCCCCTGAGTCAGTGACATGTGGGACCAGCCCCTGACTAACCCTAGATTATGTTTTTTAGTTAGCACTAATTAACACTGTTAATTAGTTAGGACGCTGACATGCTGGGTCCCACTGGTCAGGTTTGACTTGGTCGACGCCTTTGACCTGCTGACGTCACCCCGACGTCATGCTGACGCAGTATATGCTTCTGGGATTTTAAATAAGTCAGAAATGATTTATTTATTTTCAGAAAATACCCAAAACTTCTAAAAATCGTAGAAATTCAACCGTAACTCCAAATGAAATAAATTATAGATGAAAATGATCAGAAAAATCCAATCTATCCATTTGTACCATTTTCATGCATGTTAGAACAACTTATGGCTGTTGTTTAGGCCAAATCATATAAATGGCATTTAAACCCTCACATATGGAGTTTGAATTGAACCTAGGGTTCAAACCAACTTCATTTAATCTGGTTTTAGTTGCATTAGCTCAAATCACAACATCTTGCCACGTCATGATCATGCATCATATTGTGCATTGCATTGATTGTGCTTTCTCTCTGTTGCCGGTACCTATCCCCCCCGAGAGTAGACGTTGTTATCGACGACTTGATCAATGACACTGATGAAGAGCTATATTATCTTCGGAAGTGCCAGGCAAGCAAAACCCCCTTGCTCATTCCGATACAATCCCACTCTCTCGCTCCTGCTCTCTTTTACTGCATTAGGACAACAACGATTCATCTATTACTTGCTGCGGTAGTTGAACCCCTTATCCTCTGCATGACCTGTCATTGCCATAGTAAATAGATGAAACCCACTAGCAGGACTAGGAGTTGTTTGAGCCCTGATGTGCTTACTCATTCATGCTTGTTTGTCATACCTGCTATTGCATAGAGTCGTGTTAGGTCTGGTTCATCGGGGATGAATCGGAGGTGTGTGAACATGTCGTACTGTGTGTGAGCTAAGTGTGTGAACACGATTTGGTAAAGGTAGCGGTGAGAGTCCATGTAGGAGTACATGGTGGGTTGTCTCACTGAAACCGTCCTCAGGAACTGAGTTCTGTGTTTGTGATACATGAAACAGCTACTACCACACACTGGGCCCTGAAATATGAGCCCGCTCGACTTATTGACCCCTCTCGTCCACTGTCCAGGAGTTGCAACTAGTTTCTGGTGTTTGTAGGTTATGTGTTGGCGGCCGTGCGTAGCGCTGACCCTAGGGGTGGGCTGTGATGTGGTAGATACACTGCGGCCGGGTATGCCGAGCGCCCGTTTGGCGTCTCGGGACCCTGTACACATCGTTTGGGGCCGTTGAGGACACCCCGGCTGGATTTCCTTGTGGATGGAACCTGAATAGGCGATAAACCTAGACTAGAGACTTGTGCGGTTAGTCAGGTCGTGGTCTACACCCACGTCGGTTTTCGCTTGAAGTCTGCCGAGCACATGTCGTGTGTAGACGCTAAGTGGTGGAAACATGTGTGACGAAGTACACCCCTGCAGGGTTATACATGATCTATTCGAATAGCCGTGTCCGCGGTAAAGGACTTTTGGGTTGCCTACAACAGTTCATAGATAAGTGAAAGTGGATACTCTAAAATGCGCAAGATAAGCATGAGTGCTATGGATGGCGTTCTCATAGGGAGACGGGAGCGGATCCATAGTGGTGTATTGATATGGTGAATATGTGGACTCCTGTGCACCACCTCAAAAGAGTTACTTGCAGTCGTAGTTTAAGATAGCCACCGAGTCAAAGCTGGCTTGCTGCAGTTAAACTCCACCACCCCCTGTTGATACCGATGCATATGTAGCTAGTTCTGATGTAAGTCTTGCTAACTACTTCTGTACTCACGTTTGCTTAATTTATGTTTTGCAGAGAGACTTCAGTCTTGCTAGTAGTTTCGCGTGGACTTCGATGTTTAGCTTGATATCTCAGCTACGATCTTGTGCCCTCGGCAGGATCTGGTAGATAGTCAGGTTTCTCAGCCTTTTTGATTTGTAGCTGTCTGTACTCAGACATGTTAAGCTTCCGCATGTGCTTTGATTTGTATGCTATGATTGTTGGGTCATGAGACCCATGTTTGTAATACCTTGGCTCTCTGGAGCTTTTAAATAAAGTACTTGAGTTGTAGAGTTTTGTTGTGATGCCATGTTGTATTTGCACATATCGAGCATATTGTGTGTATGATTGAAATGCTTGGTATGTGTGGGATCCGACAATCTAGTTGTTTAGCCTTGGCAGCCTCTCTTATGGGGAAATGTAGTCTAGTGCCCCTTGAGCCATAGTAGTCCGCTACAGCCCGGTTCACCGGAGTCCTGCTAGCCCAGCACTACTGCTCAGGACACTTGACTGGCCGGCATGTGTTTCACTTTGTTCCTTTGTCTGTCCCCTCGGGGAAATGTCACGCGGTGACTTCCGGAGTCCTTCCTAGCCTGCTACAGCCCGGGTTCCCCGGAATCCTATTAGCCCAGTGCTACAGCCCGGATGCACTCGCTGATGACCGACATGCTCGATGTGATTCATGTATGCCTGTCTCCATAGGTCTGTGCCGCTTGGGTTCACGACTAGCCATGTCGGCCCGGGTTCTCTGTCATATGGATGCTAGCGACACTATCATATACGTGAGCCAAAAGGCGCAAACGGTCCCGGGCCATGGTAAGCCGACACCCGTGAGGATACCGTGCGTGAGGCAAATGTGATATGAGGTGTTACCGTCTAGATCGATGTGACATGGAATCAGGTCCTGACAGCTTTGGTATCAGAGCCTGACTGCCTGTAGGTTTACCAAGCCAACTGGTCGAAGTTTAGTCTAGAAATGCTTTAGTTATATGTAGGGGAATTGATTGTGGGAGGGAACGTAAGGCTCTTTTTACTCCTTTACCCTATGCCCTTCTGATCTGAGTCAACCTCTTCTTTTCTACGGGAATTAAGAATTAGGCCTTCTCATCTATCTATCAGGATGACGTGCTGCAAATCCATAGACTTATAGAATTGATAGTTTCAAGCCTCAGTTCCGTTCCTACTACTTCCGTATGTTGACAGTTGATCTCAGAACCTTGATATTGTGTTCTTGAGTGGTTACACCACCAATTTTTGCAGGATGTCTCAAATAATTTTGAGCATTTACAACCGTTATGCTGTCCGAGTCATCCCAGGTCTCTAAATAGTCTGATGCATTTGCAAATCCCTTCTTCCCGTTCCCTATGTCCCTTTGGGCTAGTTCAACCACACTAATCGATGAGTTGAGGTACTCTATTGCCTCGACATATATGTTGGAGCTATTTTTATGGCCCTAGGTGTTTTAGGGAGTCACCTAGTGATCTAGCCATGTTTGTATCCCCAGTGTGTGATTCTGGCCATTATTCTCGAAAGCATCCCGTGATGCCATGTAGTAGTAGGTACTCTACTCCTGGGTTCTTGACCGAGATTCACCCTACTTACCTCATGTTGATAGTGTTGCTAGTTCCTTTAGGATATTAGTAACCTTTGCATTAGTCCTCAAGGTCCATGGTATATCATTCTTCCAAATACTACGAACCGCCTATGGCAGAAGTTCTTTGAACCAAAAGATCACAGCCAGAGTGCTCTTGATGAGTTCTCCATTCTTCATTGTGAATCTGCCAGTCCTACCTTTCTACATGGATTATCTGGAAGAAATATGTTGAACTTGTTTGGCATACTAAATCTATGCATCTGCAACCCAGAAAACCATATGTTCCTTTGAGTTGTGCCTCTTTAGTTGTTTCTGACCTCCGTCTATCAATTTATAGTCAAGAGTATGCGTGCATTCGTTCATCGTTGCCTTTACTCTTGCGTTCCGTCAAGCCATTCTATCTCGGAATGACTAGGAGAAACAAACTCCAGTACCTTATCCATTTCTAGGATTGGGTCAAAGCAGTTGTAATCCACAGATCAAAATGCCAATCTAGCTTTTGCTCTGTTCTACCGTGGAGTGTCACCTTCTTCTTATCAAGAATGTCATGAGAATTGCACCACCTCTTATGAATTCTTGAGTTAGTGATACTTCTTGCCATCATTGTTCATTCCTTGGTTCCGTGTTGTTGTAACCGGAATGCCAACAAGTGAATCGTGATGTGTGAAATCAATACTCCTAGCAACTCTTTTCTTGGTAGTTAATGGACATTAATATCATTCTTAGTGTGCTGATTATTGAATCATCACCCTAAGGTTGATCGTGCTACCTAGTCCTTATTTCCTGGTGCACTCTTCGATCAACGGGTTAGGATTTTGCCAAACCCTTGCTCTTTTGATCATATCGTCTTGCCCTGAAGAGCAAGATTGAGCTCGACCTTAGTATCATGACGGTGGTTCGTGATTTTCCGAATATCTTCTTGGAAGTATTACCAAGTTGTCACCTGACCGCTATGTGGAGTTCGTGATCAAGTTGGTTTCTTGCAAACCAGCCATTCTCCAAGAATCTGTGTCGGTTACCCCCTGAGCTAGTTGTTTAAGCTAAACAATAACTTGGAGAGTTGGAAGATAAAAGCTTGCCAGCTTAGTTCATCTCAAGGGATATATTTGCGAGTGTTGAAGATAGATGATATCTTCATCGATTGGTCCCTGTGATCAGTTGTTGGATCTATTGCCTTGTCAAAACTTTGACTTGAGTATGGGTTATCATCAAGTTAAATCAGAACCAAGGATGTTCGTAATGTTGTCTTACTCGTGGTTGATCCCTCGAGCATACACCATTACATTTTTGGTCTGACCAATACTATCACCATGTTCACATGATGGTGGAAGTCCAGTGATATGGAAATTCCGATGAGTTTTTGTTGAACCCATCAGGAGCATTTTGTCTCCCCCATGACTCATGTTGAACATCAACTTAGTGTTCGAAACTTGTGTAAACATTTCTTCATGTTTCGTCCATGAAGCATATGTTTGGATGAAAGTAGTGACTTCCTCTAATTCATGTGCATCTGATGCAAGTTGCCGCTATGGATTCGAGAAAGTCAATGTTGCTTCTTTTGGAATCATCCCAAATCGGTCATGCATACGTGCGAAGTATCCTGTGGTTCGGAGACTTGCAACCTTCGTTCTATATGTGTCCCTAGCACACCAAGCCACTGATTGATTTGTTCAAGGAAAAGGAGTTGTTGTGCCAATCCTAGGTCATGCACAAGACTTCGTTACCTAGATGATGGTTCCCCACCTGAACTCGGTAGTATTTTATCATAAGACTACTATATGGTCATGCTTGTCAGGGACAGTGTGTTCACATGTGTTTAGCAAAACCAGCTCATGTTTTGGAGCTTTCTATCTTAGTTCATTTCCCGAGAATCTCGCAACATTATCTCGTTAATTTGAGTTGCAACTGTTCCTTCTCCAGACATGATGTCTGAAATTTCCCGTTTCCAACCAGATCTGAATCTCAGGTAGATATGATGGTTGAAACGTCTTCCAAGAGCTATAATATTGGTCCCTCTGTAACCCGGTAAAGTGGATGTCGTGCCTGACACACCTAGCCGGAAGACCTATTATTGTAGTATCTTGATTGAAGAAGTTGGCCACCTCCCCATAAGGATTTCGTAGGGTTTACTCCAATAATTGTTCCTTATGGATTTTTGTGCTCCCGAAGTCTGACCTTTTACTTGATGTCCTAGGTACCAAACCATTCTAATAAATGGGTTGCGCTAGCACATCAAGGAGAACATTAGAAGCGGAGTGCTAAATGTCTCTCGGTCGATTATCCAGATTTTGTCCCCTTGGTCTCGCTAAGGTGAAATCTGAGAAAGTGTTATCTTCCTTTGCATCCGCATCCTCCACCAATATCCATCATGGTGGTATGTTGTGTTGCCAGGATCCTTGTCACGGATATTGGTAAAACCTTGATGAATATGGAAATGCTCAAGTTCTTGAGAGCACGGGCAAGCACTAGGATTTATCATCGGCATTAATTGGGATCCACTCCTAGTTTCTTCGATTATGCCATAACTATTCTAACGATGGAATCACTCTCTTCTGTTGAGTTTCTCCCAGTTACTAGAAACATTCCCAACATTTGCATTTTGTTCCCAGCTTGCACCGCCATTGTGCCATTCAACCATGGACTACCCTCCTCGGTAAATTCTGGTCAGATCATCTTCAAAAGTGGTCCTACCATGGGTCCCATCCATTTCTGTTGATAAGAAAAAAAATTCATCCAATGGGTTGTCATCAACAAGGTAGTCCACATCATCCATCCTAGTTTGGGTATGCCATTCTTCCGAACTTCCGCAAACGATCGATTGTGATTTACCTTAGGCTGGTATAAAGAGTTTCAATGATCTAGATATCAAAAGTAATTCTTTTTGCCACTTAAGGGAATAATTCTACGAGTCACCTTCCCTGAGGTGCCCCATTATGGAATCATGGCAATTTTTCCTTGCTACTTTGAAACCCTCGTCAATTGTTTCTTCCGTCCTTTTTAAGGTGTGTTTTGCCTCTCAGCTCAAGAGATGCTCAACATCTCATTCCACGAGTTGATCTTGAATAGCTCGATCTTCGAGAAGATCAATCCTGTAGAGTTTCTTTCCGTTGTCATCGTGTTGAATGAAGATCTCGAAAACAAAGACATCAAGATCATTATGATGCAATGTATCAACAGCTACCAGAAGGGTAAATCGATCATGAGGATTGTGATAGTTTTGTGACCACCTTTTACCTTACCTCACGTCTTGAATCTCGGGACGAGATTCTTGTATAGTGGGGGTGAGTTGTCACATCCCTAGCTAGTCACTGCTTGTCCTTGCATCAATCTTCTTGCATCATGTTTAAAATTTTGAAAGTTGAATTGGGGAAAGTGGAAAGCCTCAGAAATCATTTCTAAAAATGATCAACATTAAAAAAATTGCTTCAAATAAACCAAGAAAATGTTCCTAATCATTTATGAAAATATTGGCAAGAGGTAAAATTCAAACCAGTATTTTTGGAATCACATAAATATTTATTTGGGTCTTTGAATTAAGTCAATACTTATAAATACTTTTATAACTCCAATAATTCTGAAAACTTGTGAGTGGCTCTGAATATGTTGTATCAGGCCTCATGATAATTTTCAGAAGCTACAAAAATGATTTGGTTTAGAAACTAAATCAAAACAGAGGAATAAAAATAGAAAAAGTAAGAGAAATAGAAAGACAGAGAGAGCTGACCTGGCCTCACCTGTGTAGCCCACCAGAGAGGCCGCACCACTATAGCAGCCCAGCTGGGCAAAGTCAGCCCAGCCCACCACCACAGCCGCCACGTCTTCAACCTCCTGCCAGTAGGCAGGAGGGCGTGTGCCCGACGCGCCCGCGCCTGGCCACGTCCTGCTTCCCGTCGCTGCCCTGACGCCCAGGGTCGCCACGCACCCCCTGGCCAATCTCGCTCATCCCTCGAGCTCATCCCCCTCCTCTGTTCTCTCTCTCGCACGCACCCGAGTACGCCTCACGCCGCTCGTAGAGAGCCACCGCCTCCCCCGCGCCTCTCCGACGTGTCCCCGTGCTCCGCTGACCCCCTCTTCCTCCTCACGGCTAGCGGCGTGATGCCGGAAGCCTAAAGCGCTGTGTCAGCCGTCTCTTCAACTCGGTCCGCCGAGATCGCCGGTGACGCACGCGTCAGACCGTCCCCGAGCCCACGAGCTGCTCTACGATGACCCCAGTGAGCTCCTGCTCCTGATCCACCTCCTTCCCCGCCATTATTTCAAGCTCAAACCCGACTCCTTGCTGACGAGCTCAACGCCGCTCGGGCTCGTCGCCGGCGCCGCTCCGATGCCCATTTGGTCGCGCCAACGTGCCAAACGACGCCGCCATCGCGTAGTGCCTTGCCCGCGCTTTAGTTCGCGTGTTTGCTCGCTGCAGCGCTTTCCCGTGCACAGCCAAACTCCGGCCACGCTGTTGAGCTCGCCGGCGTCGTTTACGGTCCCCGTGTCCAGCAACTTGCACCACTGGATGTCGGCAGCTCCCCAGCTTCACGTAGATGGCCTCCGCCGTCATTCTGGTCGCCGGAGTGCAAATCCCGTGCCCCGCCGATGCTGCTGCCGCCGGCTAAACGCCGGCGCGTTAGCCCAAGGGGTTTGACCTCCCCTGGCTCAATGGCAGGTGGGGCCGCCCTGCTAACTAACCTAGATTAGGATTAACTAAACCTAGCTAATTTAGCTTAGCTACTGACATGCGGGCCCCGCCCGGCTAACTAAGTTAGTTAGGGCTAATCCTATTTAGGTTAGTTAGGTTAGTCGCTGACCAGTGGGCCCAGCCCAGTTAGTTAGGGCTAACTAACTTAGTTAGTTGACTGGGTCACTGACCAGTGGGTCCCACTGGTCAGGTTTGACCTGGTCGACGCCTTTGACCTGCTGACGTCACCCTGACGTCATGCTGACGCAGTATATGCTTCTGGGATTTTAAATAAGTCAGAAATGATTTATTTATTTTCAGAAAATACCCAAAACTTCTAAAAATCATAGAAATTCAACCGTAACTCCAAATGAAATAAATTATATATGAAAAATGATCAGAAAAATCCAATCTATCCATCTGTACCATTTTTATGCATGTTAGAAAAACTTATGGCTGTGTTTAGGCCAAATCATATAAATGGCATTTAAACCCTCACATATGGAGTTTGAATTGAACCTAGGGTTCAAACCAACTCCATTTAACATGTTGCTAGTTGCATTAGCTCAAAACAGCATATTGACATGTCATGATCATGCATCATATTGTGCATTGCATTGATTGTGTTTCTTTCTCTGTTGCCGGTATTTGTCCCCTCTCGATAGACGTGTTTCGACGATTGATCGATACCGATGAAGAACTATACTATCTTCGAAGTGCCAGGCAAGCAAAACCCCCTTGTTCATTCCGATATAATCCCACTCTCTCGCTCCTGCTCTCTTTTACTGCATTAGGACAACAACGATTCATCTGTTACTTGCTGCGGTAGTTGAACCCCTTTATCCTCTGCATGACCTGTCATTGCCACAGTAAATAGATGAAACCCACTAGCATGAGTAGGAGTTGTTTGAGCCCTGATGTGCCTACTCATTCATGCTTGTTGTCATGCCTGCTACTGCTTAGAGTTGAGTCGTGTAGGTCTGATTCATCGGGGATGAATCGGAGGTGTGAACATGTCCTACTGTGAGCTAAGTGTGTGAACACGATTTGGTAAAGGTATCGGTGAGAGGCCATGTAGGAGTACATGGTGGGTTGTTCATTGAAGCCGTCCTTAGGAACTGAGTTTTGTGTTTGTGATCCATGAAACAGCTACTACCACACATTGGGCCCTGAAATATGACCCCGCTCGACTTATGACCCCTCTCGTCCTCTGTCCAGGAGTTGCAACTAGTTTCTGGTGTGTTGTAGTTATGTGTTGGCGGCCGTGCGTAGCGCTGACCCTAGGGGTGGGCTATGATGCGGTAGATACACTGTGGCCGGGTATGCCGGGCGCCCGTTTGGCGTCTCGGGACCCTGTACACATCGTTTGGGGCCGTTGAGGACACCGGGATTTCCTTGCGGATGGAACCTGAATAGGCGATAAACCTGGACTAGAGACTTGTGCGGTTAGTCAGGTCGTGGTCTACACCCACGTGGCTTTCGCTTGAAGTCTGCCGAGCACATGTCGTGTGCAGACGCTAAGTGGTGGAAACATGTGTGACGAAGTACACCCCTGCAGGGTATAAAGACTATTCGAATAGCCGCGTCCGTGGTAAAGGACTTCTGGGTTGCCTACAACAGTTCATAGATAAGTGAAAGTGGATACTCTAAAATGCGCAAGATAAGTGTGAGTGCTATGGATGGCGTTCTCGTAGGGAGACGGGAGCGGATCCATAGTGGTGTATTGATATGGTGAATATGTGGACTCGTGTGCGCCACCTCAAAAGAGTTACTTGCAGTCGTAGTTTAAGATAGCCACCGAGTCAAAGCTGGCTTGCTGCAGTTAAACGCCACCACCCCCTGTTGATACCGATGCATATGTAGCTAGTTCTGATGTAAGTCTTGCTGACTACTTCTGTACTCACGTTTTCTTAATTTATGTTTTGCAGAGAGACTTCAGTCTCGCTATTAGTTTCGCGTGGACTTCAACGTTTAGCTTGATATCTCAGCTACGATCTTGTGTCCTCGGCAGGATCTGGTAGATAGTCAGGCTTCTCAGCCTTTTTCATTTGTAGATGTCTGTACTCAGACATGTTAAGCTTCCGCATGTGCTTTGATTTGTATGCTATGATTGTTGGGTCATGAGACCCATGTTTGTAATACCTTGGCTCTCTGGAGCTTTTAAATAAAGTACTTGAGTTGTAGAGTTTTGTTGTGATGCCATGTTGTATTTGCACATATCGAGCATATTGTGTGTATGATTGAAATGCTTGGTATGTGTGGGACCCGACAATCTAGTTGTTTATCCTTGGCAGCCTCTCTTACGGGGAAATGTAGTCTAGTGCCCCTTGAGCCATAGTAGTCCGCTACAGCACGGTTCATCAGAGTCCTACTAGCCCAGCACTACTGTTCAGGACACTTGACTGGCCGGCATGTGTTTCAATTCGTTCCTATGTATGTCCCCTCGGGGAAATGTCACGCGGTGACTTCCGGAGTCCTGCCTAGCCTGCTACAACCCTGGTTCCCCGGAGTCCTGTTAGCCCAGTGCTACAGCCCGAATTCACTCGCTGATGACCGACATGCTCGATGTGATTCATGTATGCCTGTCTCCATAGGTCTATGCCGCTTGGGTTCACGACTAGCCATGTCGGCCCGGATTCTCTGTCATATGGATGCTAGCGACACTATCATATACGTGAGCCAAAAGGTGCAAACGGTCCCGGGCCATGGTAAGGCGACACCCGTGGGGATACCGTGCGTGAGGCCGCAATGTGATATGAGGTGTTATCGGCTAGATTGATGTGACTTAGAATCGGGGTCCTGACAAAGAAGGATTTCAGGCGGCACTCCGGTTGAGAAGGGAGGCAAAACTTGATAAGATGAGAGAACTTGATAAGATGGCACGAGACTCTGGTTAAATGGATAAGCACGAAAAGAACATGATTTTGGCAAAACGAGATGATAGGACGAAGAGAGCAACATCACCATGCCTCCGGAACAAATGAATGAAAAACTAGATGGTTGGAGAGAAAAGCAAAACGGAGAAGAAGAATGACAACTCTCACAAATAAAATTGAAAGAGCATGCTTACGAAGAAAAGGTTGAATGGAGTTGTTGGATTATCATCAACGAAATCATAAGCTTGATGTGGGATAATGGAAGACATCTCAAAACTGAGTTGAAATTCTGCCACTGACGGAAACGATAGATTGGATTGATATCAACAAGAAGGCGAGAAACTATTTCACCGGGAGGATAGATGAATAACTTGGGTCATTTATGAGCACCATAAATAGCACAATCCTTAGGGAAGGCTTTAGGTGAAACATGACATAAGATAACTCCAACGAAGAGGTTGATGGACTTAAAACATCTCATTCTTAACAACATGTGAATCCTGAAATATGAACTCAAATTATCAAGAATGACATAATACCACCTCCAATGATACGGAAGAAAGAATTGCACTCCGAATTGCAAGATGAAGAAGGCTTGAGCTCCTCTGAAAAAACCTCGATGAACTGTTCGAAAAGGAATTAAACCTTGATGAACCATCATGTAGAACCTTCATGAAGAACTCCAGTAACAAAAGGATGATCAAACGGAAGAAGAAGAGGTTGAAAACACAAGGTGAATCCTTGTACCGATTTAGATGAATATCCGTGGTGAAATAATTGAAAAAGGTTGGAACTCCGGGAAAAAGAGAAGATGAAACAATTGAAATCAGGAATTTGATGAGCCTCTGGAATACGGAATTGAGTTCACTCGATGAAACAATAATAAGAATTACATTATGCTTATCCTTCACCAATTTAATTGATGACAAGCAACGAATTTGGCACACTACTTATTCTCGTAGAAAGGTTTAAGATAGATATAGCACAACCTTGAGATGGTCCTCAATGAACCGCCAGTAGGATTGAAAATAGCAAATGAATTGATATGATAACAAGGAAGAGAAAACTTGAACGAACCACCGTAAGAATTGAAAATGAACGAAGAAAAGATAAGGAAACACCAGGAAGAATTAGAAAACAAACAAAGATACTTGAGGGAATATGATACATGAGAACGAATAGATCACGAACTGATTAGAGAATATTTGAATGATGCACCGGTAAGATTTGGAGAACAGGAGCTGAAAGCTGAGAATGAATAAACCTGAAATGATGGCCTTCGGAGAATCAAACTGAAAATACTCTGAATTACTCCGGATGGGTGAAAAGAATTCTCACAATCGAAACCAATTATGAGAGGATGGCATCAAGCTAGAATCACGAATCTTGAAGATAATGGAGCAAGATATGGAGGTAAACTCTTCTTGGGTCTTCAAAATCTGAGAATGACGATGAGAAGCACCACCATGAATTGTTGCGATACTCCGGAATGAAGAATGGAAAGGTTGAGCCAACAATGAAAAGAATTTGAAAGATCTTGGAGAAAGGCATTTCACTGATGATAACTCATTCTTATGTCAAGCTTCAAAAGAATTTAGGATAGCTCCGGGAAAATAAGAAGAGTCAGGTAAGATCCTGGGAAAAGACCTGTGGGTTAGGGCCCACTCAAAAGAAACACCGTTGATGATTTAAAATATAGATTGTGTCGGTTGATTTAAATGGCTAGAATGAGATAACATCCTCAAAAGAGCTTAAACGAATGTAGAGTGGAAACACGAATCTTCAAGATATCTTGAACACTCCGGAACAATTGAATATCGAGAGGTGAATGATTAAGAATTGCACCTGCATGAGAAAGCATTGAAACGAGGAAAGGATATGATCAACAAAGCTTGACTTGAAACCACCAGAGATGAAAAGAATGAAGAATGACGAACGAGTAGAGCATCTTCATGAGAAACACCGGGTAAAAACATGAAGGAAAAAGAATGGAGAGACTTCCATCAATAAAATGGATAGTGATTAAGAAATCTGAATCCTTGAAGAAAAACAAAGGGAGGGAGGGTGGGAAAACAAAGACAATTTGAAATGGATGAAATGAACACCGTTGAGAAAGCTGAGACTGAATCTTGCAAATGTTGAAAATGAACGGATCCACTTGAAGACAGACACACCGGTTGAAAAGGATTGCCATGACAATCTCGATAATCAAGAAGGATTAGTATTCACATGGGAACATGAGAACACTATTTGGGGAAGGTATGGAATCAACACTTGAAATTACCACAACTCAAAAACAAAACAAAGTATTGGGTTGCAGAATAAGCTAGAACAAACATATGATAGAGATTTTGTCCGAAGTTTTCGTGGTGGGGCCTACATGGGCTCGATCGTACAGTACCATCATGTACAAGGCAGTGCACATGACATACGAAGCGTCCCCGAGTCGGCATAGCCAAGGACTCTTTAAGACACAACGATACCACTCTAAAACCAACCGTGGATAGGCGGAGCACTAGACGTCGAACCCCAATTTCATATCATACATCTGTCGGAAAGATATCCTAAGATCTACTTGAATTCCCACTTATAAACTCCCAAAATTTTCCAGTTATGCAATCAGGTGTTGGGGATACAGGGGAAGCATAATATCTCACCCAAATCTAGCAAATCCTACCTCCAGCTGCATCCATCCTTCAACACATAACCAAGAAACCTTCGGAAATCGTCTACTTCAACCTTCGAAAAGCATCCGTTATACGAGTTATGGCAATACTCCCGAACTCCCACCGGAGAGCACCACCAGCAGCGCCGCGAGGCCTCTACTCCCTTCCCTTTCCCTTTCCTTGCTGAACCTCCCCCTCTCCTGTCGCTCAGCTCTCTCTCTCTCTCCTTTTTTGCTTTTTTTCATGGACAGGGGATCAAGCCGCCACCACTATGGTCTTCCTCCGCCATGGGACACCGGCGCCCCGACCTCCATCCCCGCCCGACGCCCAATTTTGTTCGCCTCCTCTGCTTCGGCGTCATCCCCGTCGCTGGAGGATGCGGCACCCGGCCGCTTCGAACCCTGACGCCGGCGAGCCATCACCTCCGCCGCCCTTGCCCGTTCCCGACCGGCGTCGCTCTGCAACCCGTCGTTGCCGTTTGTCTTCAGAGACGAGCAGAGCAGTTCCCCCGCGCCTAGAACCGCTCGATCTCGTTGACCGCAGCCACGCGCTCGTGCAGCGCCTTGCTGGGCCGCTGCCAAGGCCTAGCCTACTTCCCCATGATCTGGCCTCCTCCAGTCCTAAACCGAGCGGGCCAAGGCCCACTTGGTGAGGCCACCCCGCCGAAGCCCCTCTGTTTTTTTCCTGTTGTTGGGCCAACAGATTCAGCCCGTGACGTTTTTTCCTATTCTCGAATTTCATATTTATCCCAGAGATTACAGTTTTACAGATTAGCCCCTAAGCTTCATGCATATTTTAACTTAATATATGGAACTTGCTTAGAATTTTATGTAGATTAATAATTTGCAACTTTCATCTATGTTTAAAATGATTAAATTGTTGTTTGTTTAAACTTGCTTAAATAACTTGCTAAAATATTTAATTTCATAACTAATTAATCATAGCTCGGTTTTAAATAATGTCTGTTTGTCTTCTTCATGGACTCATTCTTCTTCCTTGCGGGATTTCAGGCAAGATGACCATACCCTCGAAATCACTTCTATCTTTGCTTGCTAGTTGCTCGCTCTTTTGCTATGCCTATGCTGCGATACCTACCACTTGCTTATCATGCCTCCCATATTGTTGAACCAAGCCTCTAACCCACCTTGTCCTAGCAAACCATTGTTTGGCTATGTTACCGCTTTGCTCAGCCCCTCTTATAGCGTTGTTAGTTGCAGGTGAAGATTGAAGTTTGTTCCTTGTTGGAACATGGAGATTTTGTTCCTTGTTGGAACATGTTTACTGGTTGGGATATCACAATATCTCTTATGTAATTAATGCATCTATACACTTGGTAAAGGGTGGAAGGCTCGGCCTTATGCCTGGTGTTTTGTTCCACTCTTATCGCCCTAGTTACCGTCATATCAGTGTTATGTTCCTGGATTTTGCGTTCCTTACGCGGTTGGGTTATAATGGGAACCCCTTGACGGTTCGCCTTGAATAAAACTCCTCCAGCAATGCCCAACCTTGGTTTTACCATTCGCCACTTAGCCTTTTCTTTCACTTGGGTTCTGCAGACTCAAGGGTCATCATTATTTTAACCCCCCCGGGCTAGTGCTCCTCTGAGTGTTGGTCCAAACTAGAGCCCTGTGCAGCACCCCCTCGGGGAAACTCGAGGTTTGGTTTTAGTTGTAGGGAGCGCTCATATGAGTGTGCCCTGAGAACGAGATATGTGCAGCTCCTATCGGGATTTGTCGGCACATTCGGGCGGTCTTGCTGGACTTGTTTTACCATTGTCGAGGATGTCTTGTAACCTGGATGTCGAGTCTGATCGGAATGTCTTGGGAAAAGGAATATCCTTCGTTGATCGTGAGGGCTTTTGATGGGCTAAGTTGGGACACCCCTGCAGGGATTTGAACTTTCGAAAGCCGTGCCCGCGGTTATGGACATATGGGAATTTGTTAATGTCCGGTTGTAGAAAACCTGAAGTTGATCTTAATTAAATACATCAACCTCGTGTGTTGTCGTGATGGTCTCTTTCCGGCGTAGCCCGGGAAGTGAACACGGTGTTGGAGTTATGTTTGGCGTAGGTTGTTCTAGGATCACTTCTTGATCATAGTTTCTCGACTGTGCTTTTCCTTCTCTTCTCGCTCTCATTTGCGTATGTTAGCCACCATATATGCTAGTCGCTTGCTGCAGCTCCACCTCATACCTTTTACCATTCCTATAAGCTTAAATAGTCTTGATCGCGAGGGTGTGAGATTGCTGAGTCCCCGTGACTCACAGATACTTCCAAAACCAGCTTGCAAGTGCCGATGAGACCGTGCAGGTGACACAAATGAGCTCAAGGAGGAGCTCGATGAAGGTCTTGTCCTTTATGTTGTTCCTTTTCCAGTTGATCAATAGTGGAGCCCAGTCGGGACGATCGGGGAATCTGTGTAGCATTTGGGGTAGTCTTCTTTTATTTTGGTTCCGTAATCGGACCTTGATTGTATCTGGCTGATGTAATGCTTTATTCATGTATTGTGTGAAGTGGCGATTGTAAGCCAACTATGTATCTCTTTCCCTTATGTATTACATGGGTTTTGTGAAGATTACCTCACTTGCGACATTGCTTTCAATGCGGTTGTGCCTCTAAGTCGTGCTTCGACACGTGGGTGATATAGCCGCATCGAGGGCGTGACACAAGATCATCTAGAAAGTTCCAGATCCAAACACATTCCTTTGCAGCTTCACAAGCCGCAATGTATTCGGCTTCTGTAGTAGAATCGGCCACTGTATCTTGCTTGGAACTCATCCAGCTGACTGCTCCTCTGTTCATGACGTACACGAATCCGGACTATGATCGACAATCATCTCTGTCGGTTTGGAAACTAGCATCGGCGTAACCCCTTACGACGAGATCTTCCTCACCTCCATAAACTAGGAACATCTCTTTAGTCCTTTTCAGGTACTTCAAAATAGTCTTTACCGCTGCCCAGTGACTCTCACCTAGGTTGGCATGGTATCTACTTGTTAGGCTTATTGCAAAAGCAACATCGGACCGCGTACATATCATGGCATACATGATGGATCTGATTGCCGAGGCATATGGAATCCTACTCATCCTGCTTCGCTCATCAGATGTCGAAGGACTCTGAGTCTCGCTTAGCCTTATACCATGTGAGAGTGGCAAGAACACTTTCCTTGCCTCACTCATGTTGAACCGCTTCAACACTTTATCTATGTACGTGCTCTAGCTTAAGCCGAGCAGCCTCCTTGATCTATCTCTATAGATCTTAATGCCTAAAATGTACATTGCCTCACCAATGTCCTTCATTGAAAACTTGCCATTCAATGACTCCTTGACCGAGTTCAGCATCGAAATATCATTTCCGATCAGTGGTATGTCATCCACATACAAGATCAAAAACACTATCGAGCTCCCACTTAACTTCTTGTATAGACAAGAGTCCTCTTCGCTTTTGATGAAGCCGAAACTAGTGAGGACCTCATCAAAACGAATGTTACATCTTCGAGATGCTTGCCTCAACCCATAAATGGATCTCTTGAGCTTCCGTACCTTACTAGTGCTAGTCGGATCGACAAAACCCTCGGGCGGTATCATATACACGTCCTCGGTTAAATTTCCATGAAGGAAAGCCGTCTTGACATCCATCTGCCATATCTCGTAATCGAAATATGCAGCTATAGCTAGTATGATCCTCACCGACTTCAGCATCGCTACCGGCGAGTAAGTCTCATCAAAGTCAATTCCTTGAACTTGTCCATAACCCTTAGCGACAAGCCGAGCTTTGTGGATCTGAACATTTCCGTCCACATCGGTTTTCTTCTTAAAGACCCATTTGCAACCAATGGCCGTTACGCCAGGCGGCGGATCAACCAAGTCCCAAACTTGATTCTCATCCATGGACTTTAACTCGGATGTCATGGCCTCCAGCCATGCCTCGGAATCTGGGCTCACCACCGCTTCCGCATATGTGGCCGGCTCGTCGTTTTCTAGAAACAATACATCGCGCACTCTGCGCAATCTTTCCGACCTCCGTGGTTCCGGTGCCGCTTCCACTACGGGTTCCCTGACTGACTCCGGTATGATCTCATGACCAGCCGAGCCGTCCCCGAGTGGTCCTCGAATTTCCTCGAGTCGGACCATCCTCCCACTGTCCTCCCGACTAAGAAACTCTTTCTCAAGGAAAACCCCGTACCAAGCAACAAACACTTTGTTCTCTTCCCGGTTGTAGAAGTTATATCCCAAGGTTTCCCTCGGATATCCCACGAATATGCATTTATCCGACATGGGTGTAAGCTTATCTGACATAAGTTTCTTGACAAATGCTTCACAACCCCAAATCTTTAGAAAAGGCAAACTGGGACTCTTCCCGGTCCACATATCATGTGGTGTCTTGTCTACGGATTTTGATGGTACCCTATTAAGTGTGAAAGCTGCAGTTTCTAGAGCGTATCCCCAGAATGACGAGGGTAAATCCGACTTGCTCATCATAGATCGCACCATGTCCAACAAGGTGCTATTCCTCCGTTCTGATACACCATTTCTCTGTGGCATACCCGGAGGTGTGAGCTGAGGTACTATACCTCTGCTTTTCAGATGATCATCAAACTCCTGGCTCATGTACTCACCTCCATGATCAGATCGTAGAAGTTTTATAGTCTTGCCGAGATGATTCTCCACCTCATTTTGAAACTCTTTGAACATTTCAAAAGTCTCTGACATGTGCCTCATCAAATAGATATATCCGTATCTACTCAAGTCATCGGTAAAAGTCACGAAGTACTGATAGCCACCTCTGGCAGTTGTGCTCATTGGTCCACACAAATCACTATGTATCAGTTCCAACAGCTCGGATGCCCTCTCGCAACTCTTTGCCAAAGGAGACTTAGTCATCTTGTCGACCAAGCATGATTCGCATGTCTCGAACGACCCAAAGTCGGTCAAAGTTAGGAGTCCATCATCATGGAGCTTCTTCATGCATTTCAGACTAATGTGTCCAAGCCGGCAATGCCAGAAGTATGTCGGATTTATCTCATTGGGCTTATGCCTCTTGACATTCACGTTATAGACCGGTTCCTGTTCTAGATTCAATATAAATAACCCATCAACAATGGGTGCATAGCCGTGGATCATAGCATTCAAATAAATTGAACAACCATTGTCCTTTAAATTGAATTCATAACCCCGACTCATCAAGCATGAGGCAGAAATAATGTTCCGACTAAGTGCAGGAATGTAATAACAATTATTCAATTCCAAAATTAATCCAGAAGGAAGTTGGAGCTGCATCGTGCCGACCTCCAACGCAGCAACTCTTGCTTTGTTGCCGACCCTGATGTCTATCTCCCCTTGTGCCACACGCCTAGTTCTTACCAGCCCCTACATCGAGTTGCAAATATGAACAACCAATCCGGTATCAAATACCCAAGAGCTACTAGGTATGTCAGCAAGGTAAACGTCTATAACATATGCAACAAGTGTACCTTTGCCTGAAGCAGCATTCCCGACCTTCTTGCCATGCTGTGCAAGCCACTTGCTACAGTTACTCTTCTAGTGACCAGTTTCCTTGCAATGATAGCAAATGGTCTTTGAGTCCGGTCCAGACTTCGGCGCAACGGCGGAGGTTACCATCTCCATGCCCTTTGCCTTAGCCTTCTTCTTAGACCAAATCTTCTTGAACTTAGCCA